>NC_051162.1:10190394-10442035 GCF_013339745.2 Dermacentor silvarum | reverse complement strand
GTAGGCATCGCCGCCGCCGCCGCCCGTGTCGCGCCTACCACAGCAGCCGCTGGGTTTCGCGGGTGGTTGTGCGGTTCCATCTGTGAGGTCTTTATTCTACGATTTTACAATGAAAGAAACGCAGTATGTGGATGAGCTTAGTTGCGTCGAAATACGCAAGAGACTAAAGTTTTCATAGCTTTCCTGTTGATGAAAACAGTCGCAAGCAATGGGCCGCCGCGGTAAAAAGCGAAAGTTGGATTATGATACTAGATCATCCATTATGCGCAAAACCTTTCGTAACCATTAAGCTTCTCTTTTATTTTTATTGGCGTGCATTAGCCGATCTTAGGATCGTTACGATCTTAGGATCATATACGATCTTAGGATCTTTATTAGCGTGCCATTATAATTTGCTTGGCCACACTGTGGGAAAGCTAGATTAGGATTAGCCTTGAATGTAGGTCGAGCGAGCAGAGCCCACAAACACGTCACATTCGAATTTGTTTTCATCTCAAAGAATTGAGCCACCAGCAGTGTAAATATCCTATCACACGTTAACATACGCAGGCAGCAGGGTCACAGCTGCGTTTATTGCAGTGTGGAAGTCATAAATGCGCCTAAACGTGTCAGTTAAATTTCGAGTGCGAAACAAAATGTACAGTGTTAGTACAGAGTTGGGGCCATCGGACGGCCGCGTACAACAGCTAGCTCACATTGCGCGGGCCTACACAGGCGGCGTCGCCGTAGGGCCGGTACCTTGCCGGTCCCATCACCGAGGCGATCGCTTCTATCGCCGCTCACGGCGACGTAGAAATCGGCTACAGCTTGTTTTTAACATAAAATAGTTCTTAATAGAAAAGCTACCTCGAATTTGCGCGTGTTTCGTAAAGCAGCGCCTGCAGTACTAAACCACTGGCGCGATCCGGAGCAACGACCCGACGGCATTTCGTCTCGCAGACGGAAACCGAAGCACCGGCCGTCTCAGCGAGGCGGCTCGGCTGGCTTGCAAGTACTACATTTCGTTTGTTATTCGCACCAACGACACCGACAAAACCGATTCATTTAAGCCCACGTTAATCGTGTTGTCGAAAATAAGCGCACAATGATGAGCAGCGCAGGCCAGGCCACAAGCGCTGTCGGCCGTCACTGCGGCGGTCAACGAGCTAGGCCTAGCGTCTCGTTCGGCCGTATCCCGATGGGGGCGAGATGCAAGAACGTGCATTGGGTGCACAATAAAGAGTCTCACGTAGTCAAACTTAATCCGGCGCCCCCATTACTGTGTGCTTCATAATGAAATCGTGGTTTCAGCTCCCCCACCCCATTAAAAAAATAAAATAAAATGCGCTATCCGCGCGTGCAAGCGGTGCCGGCGAACGTGGGCGGAGCCAAACGTTGGGCGGAGCCTACGCGACGTCGCTATAGGGCCTAAAATATATCGACGGTGCCTACCGCTGTTTACAAACATGGTGTAGGTCTATACTCTGGTCATAGTATGCCAATTTTGGTACATACCAAGTTAGCGAAATGACCATGAGAGTACAAAGACGTAGGCGGCTAGATAGATAGATTGATAGATACTGTCAAAGTAGCAAATGCTTGCCAAGAAATGCTTCGCATTTAAAAAGCAGACCTGTTCTTTTGGAGTCGTGAAGTGATGGAAGCCAGCACTGCATGCGTCCTCTGCAGTTCCTGCCCCTCGGTGCGCTGTTTTAATAAAAAAAAGTAAACTGCTCTTCACCCTTCTAATTTTCATCCAACTGAGAGCCTTCTTACTGAAGTGGGACTTTTTTTTTGCAGGAGGGTGCAAGGGCTGTGCCAAGCATTGCTGAGATCCAGGCAGCCCTCGTGACGCTTGGCGATAAGGAATCCCAGTTCAGCGGGTCACGCGACTGGATTGGCAGCACCGAAGTGTTCCTCTGTCTTGACCACTTCTACCAGGTTAGCAGTGAATACTTGTACTTGAAACAGCCCATTCTTGTGTGAGATCATTGCTACGATGGGTGTATTGCCCTCTCACATGGGTCTCGTTTTTCAGCCTTTGTAGAGTCCCGTCACGAAGCTTTGAGGCTACATTGGTTTTGACTGCTTTGTGAAAGTTAGAAAAGGCAATTGCTGAGCAAGCAAAAAAAAAGAAGAAAAAAAGAACAATGGGGGTTGGCGGTCGATGGGGTGAGTGTTGGAAATTAATACATTGAAATTGTAGGAATTTTCATCATCCAATGCCATCTGTTGTTTTACTAAGTATTGCTTTCATGACATATTACGAGATTCATGGTAGTGCGTGCCTGTGTGTGCTCCCCAGCATACATATAGCAATACTAGATGGCAATAGAGAAGGAACACACACTGGGCAACAGGGCTGGACGGGTGGCTGCAGGACAAAGTGCATGGAAAGCAGTTGTGCTGATTTGCCAAGGATAGGCTTGGCAGCTGAATTGTAAGTGCCACGGTAGTGTGGTGCCACTTTTACAGTGTAAGCTGTTATGGGCTCATTCCAATAGCCATTTCGGTTGGCGATGGTGTCCGCCGCCACCACTGCTGCCCGTGGTGTCCATTACAGCTATTGCTGGGAATGAGAAAAAAAAAAAAACCCAGCTCCCCCTGGGCCCGCTGCGTAGGAGTCAGCTACTTTACAACTGAACCATGCCAGCGCTTGCTAGCATGCAGCGAAAAAATGTCCGCGAGGAAACACATGATGAGGAATGCACACCGCGTAGCATCTTACATGCGCACTGAGCGTTGCATTTGCATGTTATTGCACCAGGGGGCACACCATCTAGCAGATGCACAGGTAGTGGTACAAGGTACAAGGTTTCAGGAAGAAAAAGAAGATTAAAGAGATATATACGAAAATGCAAGAATGAAAAATATGTATAGCGTACCTGATGAAACAAAGCAAGCTAGGTGACTGTCACTGTCCCGTTTCAAAGGGAATGCCATAAATCATCGTCATCATCATCTAGCATCGTATCATGCTATTTCTCATGCGATGTGACATGAGCGCCACATAGCGTCGACACGTGTGAACATTGCATTGCAGGTGCGCTATATTTCACCAGGTGTCCCAACATGTAGCAGTTCAATGCAGTATGTAGCTGGATCTGGTTAACTAAAGCAAGCTAGATGACTGTTTGTCACCTCGTTTCGAAGGGGATGCCAATAAACCATCATCAACAGCATCGTATTGTGCCACAGGTCAAGGAATGTGACATGTTTCCACATAGTCTGGATGCCTGTGTTTACTCTTCGGCACATGTTATGGCGCCTCCTCGCAAGGTACGAACCTCTGCTGAAGAAGCGAATCGTAGAGCTTCTTCAGAATCGTAGAGCAACCAGGCAACGTCAGTCTCAGCAGACAGCTGTGCAGAGCCTGTAGTGTTGCGGCGCAAGGCACAGCTCGCCGTCGACGCCTGGGGGACAGTTCAAATTGTTCTTATTGAATACGACGCGAAGAGACTTCGCACGAAGACCCTGTAGTGCTCGGTGCAGAAAATTAAATTGCTATGGAGCTGCTTCTCCAGCTTACGCTGTGACTGCGCTGCGTGTGCTGTGCAGGCCTGTGACTTTTTTATGCGATTCATTCTACTTGAACCCTAATGTTATCTAACTTTGTAGCCCCAATAAGCACATTGCTCTACCCAGCGACCATCCTCCTAGCAGGAGTGCAGCACAATGTGACGAGACATAATGCTTGGAGAACACACCAAACACAGATACAAGCCTTGTCTCTGAAACAGATGTACAGTTGCAGGCTAAAGTCACGAGACCACAGCATCAGGGAAGAGCTTAAATTCTTCTAGCATAGCTTTGCAACTTTGAATTGTCTCAATGCATTGCATTCGTCAAACAGATGCACATAGGCAGCACCACTCGACTTCAGCATGCCATGACTGGGCTGATAAGAAAAAATACTTTTTGCGGCATCTCTGGTCTTAAAAGTTTTGCTTCCGAATGTACCTATAAAGCAGAACCACTGCAACATTAAGGAATTGTTGCAGTTATTCTTGTGTCACGAATTATGACAGGCTAGAGGCAGACAGGGACAAGTTGCACAGCAAAGACACACATTTATACAGTCGAACCTCGATATATCGAACAGCGCGGTGATCGCGAAATAGTTGGATACAGTCGAACCTCGATATATCGAACAGCGCGGCGATCGTGAAATAGTTCGATATATCCAGAATTCGATATAAAAAAATCAAGTAAAAAATGCGTCAAAAACCTGTGGAAAACAACCAATGAACCAATCATGGTGCAGTAAGTACTCACTTGAGGATTCAAACAAAGCATTTATTGCGTCGGCTTAAAATATTGAAAAAGGGTAGCCTGCTTTTTGTTGGCAATGGCGTGTTTGACGACTGCGTCCTCAATGTAATTCAGGCGATCCACAAGTGATAGGCCGGTGCCTTCAATCGTGCCGCAGTGGCGGCGCACAAGGGCCAGAGCAGCTATGACCTCAGCTGATGTAGGGAGCGGGGCATCATCAGCGCTTGCGGGAACCATCTCGGCAGCGTTTTCGTTTGGCTGCTCAGCAGTAACTTCGGCGACGATCTCCACATCCGTCAGCTCAGCTGTTGTACCAGTGCTGTCGTCACCTCCAACGAAGTCGTCGATGCACATGCTTTGCGGCTCGGCACCAACAAAGCTCTCAAGCTTGCTCCACGTTTCGGCGAGCTCGCTTTCTTCATCTGCGCATGCCAACCCAGCTTCCTCGGATTCTTCCACTGATGCCTCGTCAGTGCAGCCAGCGAAGCCCGCATGCTGAAAGCAGTTGGCTATCGTCGACTGCTTGACGTTATCCCACGACGCTTTCAGCATTTGGATGGCGCCCAAAAGATCGATCTTCAGGTCTTGGCCCATCCGGAGCTTGACAAGCAAAATTTCGATCAGCCGACGCTTGTAGATTGACTTAAATGTGCGAATAATGCCCTGGTCCAACGGTTGCAGCTTCGAAGTGGTGTTAGGCGGCAGAAATACCACTTCGATGTTGCTCAGCTGGGCATCGGTGCGGTGTGCCGTGCAGTTGTCGACAATAAGGCATACCTTCCGTCCTTGACGCGCCAGGTCCGAATCCCACGCCTTCAGCCACTTGACGAAAATATCCCTCGTCATCCACGACTTCTTATTCCAGGCATAAGTCACCGGAATATTGGGGCAGTTCCGCATGCACCTCGGGGTTTGGAACTTGCCAATTACAAGTGGCCGCAGCTTCGTGCTTCCATCCATATTGGCAGCCAATAGGACCGTCACACGGGCCTTGCCTTGCTTGCCCCCGTGGCACTTGTCCCCGCGAGTGTCCAGCGTTTGTCGCGGAAGCATTTGCCAGAATAGGCCCGTCTCGTCAGCATTGAAGATTTGGTTAGGCTCATACTTTGCGAGAACTTTGGGCCACTCGTGATCAAGCCACTTCTGAATTTCTTCATCATTGGCGTCCTCACTCTCTCCCGACACCGTCTTCCCAACAATGTCGAAGCGAGTCTTGAATCGTTGCAGCCAACCGCTGCTCGCACTGAAATTCTCGGCGCCGAGAATGAAGGCAAAGTTCTGTGCCTTCTGTTGCAAGGTCGGTCCCGATATAGGAATATTTCGGGCCCTTGCGTTTATGAACCACTCGTGAAGCGCCTTCTCAACATCTTCGAAGGCAGCTTTGCGTACACGCCGCGCGCCGGAGTGCTGACTCTTCTCGGCCTCGGCCTTTATGTTGCCTTTGTTTTTGAGCAGAGTACTCAATGTGCTCCTTGGTATGCCAAACGCTTCTGCGACGCTCGACTTCTTCTCGCCATTCTCGACGCGCTGGATTGCTTCTAGTTCAGCAGCAAAAGTCAGAGTCGTCCGTTTCTTAGCTTTTGCAGCCATCGTTACACACACCACGACCTGTGACAGGCCTAACTCCACACACACGAACACAACGAGGCTACGAGCGCAAAGATCGATGCGACCAGGGATGCGACGACGGGGAGGAGCTAGTCCAACAAGTGCAGTGCGTCGACCCGCCGACGCTGCAAGGATGCGGCGTGCGCACGCCGCTACGTTCAAGTGGCGCTCTTGGCGCCATCGATGTATGATCTCTTAAAATCATAGGCAGCTGTACAAGCTAAATTTTTGAAAAAGAAAGATAATGAGAGGTATACAAAAATGCTAGATAAAGAACATGTGTAGTATACCTGATTAAATCAAGCAGGCTAGGGGACTATTTGTCGCCACCCCGTTTCAAAGGGGATGCCAATAAATCATCATCATCATCATCATGTGTGCAGTGGTCGTAAACGCCTACCGCGCTGCTGCTAGTTTCGAGAGTGTTGCGGGAAAGCTCGCCGCCTGTCAACGGAGCGCGGGCGGTCTGGGGTGGCCGAGTTCGATATATCCATTATGCGTCAAACATCGTTCGAAATAAAAAATAAAAAATGCATGCGATTTCCCGCGTGATATAGGAACCGTTCGATATATCCGTGTTCGATATATCGAGGTTCGACTGTAACTTTACAACAGACATTATACAAACAACCCTACACAGACAGTGCACCCACGTTAACCCTTTCAGGGTCAATGGCGTACATGTACCTGCTCCGCGAACACCTTCAAAATGGTCAATGATGTACATCTACGTCATCGCTTGTACATTTAAAAAGCGCGCCTCTTTCGATCATTTCTTTCGCTTGGCATGTGCTGCCACTTGACGGGAAGATGTGGAATTTTTACTTGTGCCAAGACCTCTCCATTTTTTTTTTCTTTTTTATGGCAACGGCGTGTCTGCTATTGTTTGCGCATCCGGGCATGGGCACGCGTGCGCGGGGAGGTGGCAAGTGCGCGCCTCTTTCGATCATTTCTTTCGCTTGGCATGTGCTGCCACTTGACGGGAACACGTGGAATTTTTTGCTTGCGCCAATGCCGCTCCGTCTTTTTTTTTTTTTTTTTTATGGCAACGGCGTGTTAGCTACTGCTTGCGCATCCGGGCGCGCGCCCAGCAGCGGTGGCAAGTTTCGGTTTTCTCCTGCGGCGGCTCCCGCTTGTTGCAGGCGCTAAACTGATGGCTATCTGGTTTCAAATCTCTGAAAGGGTGACCGCTTGCTACTCGATCGTTTATCGCTTACCGTGGCGCGATTACACCTGTTCCCGGGCAGGCGCGTATATACACAAACGATGCTGCCGTTGTCGTGTTTTCTTTTTTGGAGACCACAAAAGCTCTATCGCACCTTGTCGGTGATAAGATGAATGCTGAAGGCACTTGTTTCGGTTTCTGGAGGTGCACACAACCACTTTTCAGTGCGCTTTTCTTATTCATGAATAAACATTGTGTATTTTACAACACAAACAATTTTTCCGTCACTTTACTGTCACTGTAAAAAAAGTACGACCATTTTTTTTTTCAAAATAGGTTCTTTCGAAGAATTTAAATCAGCATTAAAAAAAAATCAACCCTGGGGGTTTCCATTTGGCAAAAAAGTTCAACCCTCAAAGGGTTAAGAATGTGGAGAGGATGAGGGCAGCTTCTTCTGCACGGTCGATTATCTCGACAGAGATGCAAGCACGATCGAAGTTGGATGCAACTCCCTCTTGCCTTTATTGGCGCCGCCTTTTATATACATCAGTGCGCTCCTTATCTTCTACATCTCTTCCCTGAGATTGTTTAATATTTAGATACCTTACACTAAAGCATTTCACAAATTAAGTTGCTTGGATGTCTTCACTTGACGCACAGACCTTGTGCAGCACTACTTGGTGTTTTTCACAGAGGGTGTTGCAGGCAAGGAACCGCCAGGTTCCGTGCCTGTGCTTGTATCTGTGTTTGCTGTGTTCTCCAAGCGTTATGTCTCGTCACCCTGTGCTGCACATCTGCTGGCAGGATGATCGCTGGGTTGGACGCAGCTATCACCTGCTGCATTCGCATTGCTTTCCTCTCCTCTTGCGGTCGTAGGGCACAGTTTCGTTGTCTCGGAGAATAGCTCCAGGTTGATGTGGTTGCGTATGATGATTTCGCTCGGTGTTTTGACGACGTATGAACGGGGCTTCGCTGCCGGGCTCAGCACCGTTGCAGTGGTCTGTATGTCGTGCACCCACGCAGCTCCTCCAGACTCGAGGGGAGGAAGGTGGGAAGCTGCATGCTGTCGGTCAAAGTTCTTCTGGCGACGTTTGGCCACCTCATCTATTTGGAAGGAGGCAGTGGATGCCCACCTGGGCTCCAAGTGGTCAGATAACTTTGGCAACCTCGTGCAGAGACTTCGTCCCATCAGCAGCTGTGCCAGACTGTACCGTGTGACTCCTGAGTGTCCCTGTATACCAACAATCCAAGGAAAGGATGATTTGCTTTTTGAAACGTTTCCTTGACCCGTTTGCACCATTCCTTCCACTTCTCTTGTTTCATTGTCGATAGTTTGGGCTGGATGTCACATGCTTTGCAAAAAGCAGCAATGGCATTTAAAGTGAATTGAGGTCGTTTATCACTTTGCACCACACTGGAAACTATGAAGCAATAAAAAAATTCACCGACGATTACGATACTCCCTAATGCGAAATTTAAGCGCAGCTCTATATGTGTTTTCATTTCGCGATATATTGGCTGGCGCGGACAATCGGTCTAGTGCGGCACATTGCAAACGGAGCGTAGTGCGGCGCGATTGCCTCGCTAATCTGGAGACCGCGAGAGCCAGCGCGTGGGACCAGCTGTCGTGTGGGCGTGATTCACAGCAGTCACTGTTCACGGACCTCCCAGACGAACAGTGCTCGGGCATTTTTTCCGACCGTGCTTGTAGATGATGCGTGCTACTCTGCCACCATCTTGTAGCCACGCCACTGCACTATGCTTTTTTTCTCACCTTTTCGCCATACCTTCCCCCGCTTTCTGCCTCATGGTTCCGCTGAACCCTCCTCTCTGCTTTCCTCCTCGTGCCTCTTCGCTCCTGCCGCTTTTTTCATCCCCCTCTGGGTGCCGCGTTTGCTCTGATCTTTTGCTGTGCTTGTTTGCTCGGTTACAAGTGACAACGCCAACGCTTTCCGCAGGAACGGGCACCTAAGAGCTGTGCTCTAAAATGCTTTTGACTGCATCGATGACTGCTTGTTACGTGCTTCTTCAGAGAATCACTCAGGACACCTTGAACGGTAATCAACTACAAGATAATTATGGCTTTAAAACAGAAATAAATCCATGCCAAGCTCATCCAATGGTTGTGGCGGTGTTTTCATTATGATCATTGGCCCACTTTTTTGGATGCGTGTCTGTTGCTTGCAGTTGAAAATGTCTCTTACCTGCTGCGATACCCCATGCCACCACACTGATTCTTGAGTTCTTTGGTCACAGTGATTTATCCCCTGATGACTCTCATCAATTAATTCCAAGGTGTCCTTCTGAAGTGCAACTGGGATAATGAAACGATTACCTTTGAGCAGCACGCCATCCTGTACAGTGTAGTCGCCACAGTCACTCTAGTAGTTCTTGAGGTGCATTAGTAGCTTTTTGCGTCGTGGCCATCCGTAGTTGGTATACATACTGCATTAGCATGCAGCATTCTCCGTCCACCGGCGGGTGCCTGCGAATGTCTTCTAAGTTGAGAAGGTTAGTGTCTGTGACCATGGAAACATGAATTTCCAAAAACTTCTCGTCCATGTCAACTTGAGCTACTAGTGGCAAGCTCGCAGGTGCTCTCGACAGTGTGTCGGCTGCAGTTGTAGCTAATTGTTTGCTGAGAATGTACATGACTTTAAACTGGTAGCGCATAAGCTTGATAAAATATTTTGTATGTGCGTAGGCATCTTGTCCAAATCATCTTGTCGCAACAGCGTTACTATCGGCTTCAGTTTCTGCCGTGAATTTGATTCCGTGTAGGCAATCGGTTTCGACCAGTACAGTGTAGACCGCTTATAATGTAAGTCGCCGGAGTCGCGAATATCCGCACTATAAGTGGTACAGCACTGTAACCAAAGCAACAATTTTCAAGGCCACATGCAACATGCAACACATGTGCACCGAGCCGCCACGCATATGCAACAGTCAAGGAATGCGGCTAGAACGTTTGCATTCAATTTACAGTCGAATCTCGTTAATTCGAACCAAATCACGCGGCGGCGCCTCCGACCGGCATTGCTCCGGCACTGCGATAGAGTAAAAGCTTAGGAGAGACCCCTCAATGTCGCGCGCGCGAACAAAACAAAAAAAAAAGAAAGAAAGAAAGAAAGAAAACGCGGCGGAAATTTCACCCTCTCTCAAATGGCAAATCGCCGATTCTGCGTTGCGCCGGAACATGCATGTACGTGCCGACGTCTCAGCCACGCTACCGTAGCCACGTGTAGAAAATGGCAGTGAACCCTTCTTTCTCCTTTATGCTTCCTTGCACGCTGCGGCTACGGCGCAGAGGGAAGCAGCAACGCTGTCCCAGGCCGGCCAACGAAACTGCCCACGCCGGCAAACGCCTGCTTCCCGATAACGGCAGAAAACGAAACTTCAGCGAGCTGGAGCGGCAGCGCGTGCACGGCGGCGGGCGCGCACAGTGACAGTCGAAAGTGACGGAGCTACGAGGGAGGGCGAGGGGAGCCACTGAAGCGGCGGAGTTGCCGAGGCGAAATCCGCTTCCCTGCCGCCCTCCTCCTTCACATTCCACGGTCTCCGCGTGCGCCCTTTGCCGTGCCGTGGCGGCGCCGCCCGTTCCCCGAAGTTTCGTTTACTGCCGTTATCTTGAAGCGAGCGCTGGCCGGCGTTGGCAGTTTAGTCGCCCTCGCTCGCTATGCGCGCCGTGATATTTCACGACTCGCACTCAAGATTCTGGTTTCAGCCTCACTGGCTGTTCGTTCGCGCCACATGCCCTTCTCCTCCACTTCGTCTCTCTCTCTTCCTCGAGCACTCCTTGGGGCGCCCGTTTGAGGAGAGCGTTCGCCGTCTCCGCTGACTTCCGTACTCCCAGGCAGCCACACTGTAACCGGTATTTCATTTCCCGCAACTGCACTATAAGCGATACGTGTATACATGGAGTGCTATGGGAAAATTAACGGGAGTGTGAAAAGACTGCACCATATCCGATCCTGCACTATAAGCGGTTACGTTATAAGTGGTCTATACTGTATATATTTGTATCTACTGGTTGAAATGACAGATTTTTCTGTTTGACTGTAGCGTTCCTCTGTCTTAGTTAACGATCCGGAGGCTAATGCTACGGCTCTTTATCTTTCCGAATGGTTGTTGCTGCATGAGTACCGCTACAATCCCGAAAGAAATGGCGTTGCTTGACGCTATTGTTTTGTGACCTGGATAGTCCTTTGCAGCACAAAGATCAGAGCTGAGCATGGCTTTTACCTGATTAAAAACCGAGTGTTACAGCAGTCCCCAGTGCCAGTAATTTTATTTCTTTTGCTCAGTAGCGCTTTGATGGGTGCTGTGACCGCCGACAGATGCGGTAGGAAGCGTCCAATGTGACTGGCTATCCCTAGGAAACTTCTGCGATGTTAGTTGTACCTTCAAGGTTGCATAGTGCTTCCAGCTTGTCAGGGCTTGACGAGATGTCGTTGGCCGCGATAACAACTACAAGGAACTCAACTTTGTCTTGCAAAAACAGCACTTTGCTCGGTTAAGCTTAATGCGAGCCTTGTCAAGTCGCTCCAGTGCATTTATCGTGCTCCTCTCTGTCCTTGCCATATACGAGGGTGTCATCAATCATGTTTACTACCATCAGCCGTCCTTCAAGGATTCTAGCCATTTCTTGCCGATAATACTCGGGTGCTGAAGGTAGACTGAAGGGAAGACGACGGTAGCAGTAACGACCAAAGGGAGGTTTGATGGTGGTGTGTTCTTGGCAGTCCTCGGACAACGAAACTTTGTGGAATCCCGCAGTCGCATCCAGCTTGGAAAAGACATTTGCATCCCCAAGAACTCCAAGTACTCCCTCGCCTTTTGACAAAACCTGTATTATCGCGGCGCACAAGAGCATAGCGAGCGAGGGCCACGAAACTGCCCACGCCGGCCAACGCTGGCTTCCCGATAATGGCAAAACAGGAAACATCAGCGTGCGGGCAGCGCCATGGCGACGAGTGCATGCAGAGACCGTGGAAGGAGAGGGAGGAGGGCGGCGGGGGAAGTGGATTTGGTCTCGGCAACTCTGCCGCTTCGATGGCTCCCCTCGTTCTCCCTCTCAACTCCCTCGTAGCTCCCTCACCTTCGACTGTCACCGTGTGCGCCCGCTGCCGTGCCGGTGTCGCCGCTCCAGCTGGCCCGGCGCCAGCTTCCCTAAGTTTCGTTTTCTGCCGTTATTGGGAAGCGGGCATTTGCTGGCATGGGCAGTTTTGTTGGCCGGACTGGGACACCGCTGCTGCTTCCCTCTGCACTGCAGCCGCAGCGTGGAAGGTTAAGACGCGACTAGAAAATAGAGGAAGCATAAAGGAGAAGGGTTCACTGCCATTTTCTCCACGTGGCTGAGACGTTGACACGTACACGCGTGTTCTGGCACAACGCAGAAACGGCGACCTTGCCATTTGAGAGAGGGTAAAATTTCCGCCGCGTTTTTTTTGCTTCCTTTTTCTAACATTTTTTTTTGTTCGCGCGTGGCCTTGAGGGGTCTCTCCTAAGCTTTTGCTCTGGCGGTGCCGTAGCAATGCCGGTCAGAGGTGCCGTCGCGTGACTTGGCGCGCTGCTGAGAGCATTGTTGGTGGCTAGGCCGCTGCCGCTGTTGATCACGTGTTCGTATGATCCACAGCGGCGCGGCAACGTGTTCGGAACAGCCGATTTTTTTCGTATTGTGAGCAATGTATTTCGGCCGGGGATGGTTACGAATTCGTATCACACTGAAATTCGTACCAGTTAGGATCGTATCACCAGGGTTTTACTGTATAATTGTATGCCTGTCTGCCTCGCTAAACATGCAGTTGTGGATTAGTGTTCAGTTGTATTTTTCGCTGTGTTGTTCGTCATCGCAGTGCTATTTATGAACATTAAGCACGTACAGACCAGCCACGGTAGCTTGGTGGCTGTGGCATTCTGCTGCTGAAGACGCGGTCGCAAATCCAACTTCCGGCCACGGTGGCCGCATACAGTAGAGTCTCGTTGATACGATCTTAACGGGAACCGGAAACTAAACGCCTCATCCGACAATCATACCATCCGAAATACATTGCTTCTGTAAGACATTGTCTGGTGTTATGATCGGCTTGGAACTGCACCTGTCAAATGTGGGAATCAAGCTCGAGCGCCTTTCCCGTGACGAGATACAGTAAAAGCTCGATGATACGAATCTCACGGGGTCACGAAAAATATTCGTATTATCCGAAATTCGTATCATCGAAACACAATTAAAACTGTCGAATCTCGATAATTCGAACTCGAAGGGGCCCGAAAATTTGTTCGAATTAAAAGGACGTATTTTTGAAGTATTCGTGCACCATAGCACGATGCACTAACGGTGCGAGTCGTGAAATATCGCGGCGCGCAAGCGCATAGCAAGCGCGGGCCACGAAACTGCCCATGCCGGCTAACGGTCGCTCCCCGATAACGACAGAAAACGAAGCTTCAGGGAGCGAGCGGGCGGCGCCTGCACACGGGTGCGCGCGGAGACCGTCGAAGGTGAGGGAGGAGGGCGGCAGTGAAGCGGACGCGTCAACTCCGCCGCTTCAGTGGCTCCCCTCGCCCTCCCTCTCAACTCCCTCGTAGCTCTCTCACCTCCGACTCCGTGCGCACTAGAGTGTTCTAGACAATGCCATATTCTAGTACACTCTAGTGCGCACATCTCCGTGCGCGCCCGCCGCCGTGCTGGCGCCAGCTTATTTTAGCAGCCCCCTGAAGTTTCGTTTTCTGCCGTTATCGGGAAGCGAGCGTTTGCGGGCGTGGCAGTTTCGTTGGCCCGACTGTGCCTCCGCCGCTGCTTCCCTCTGCGCTGCTGCCGCAGCGTGCAAGGTCAACATGTGACTAGAAAATAGAGGAGAAGGGTTCACTGCCATTTTATTCGCGTGGCTGAGACATCGGCACTAGTGTGTGCTAGAATACGGTTGTCTAGAACACTCTAGTCGGCACGTACACGCTTGTTCCGGGGCGATGCAGAAACGGCGACCTTGCAATTTGAGAGAGGGGGAAATTTCCGCCGCGGGTTCTTTTTTTTTTTTTCCCTGTTCCTTCGCGCGCGGCATTGAGGGGTCTCTCCTGAGCTTTTGCTCTATGGCGGTGTCGGAGCAATGCCGGTCGGAGGCGCCGCCGCGTTATTTGGCGCGCTGCTAAGAGCATTTAGGTACGCGGTATGTTCGAAATAAGCGTGTTCGAATTAACGAGATTCGACTGTAGCTAAATTAAAGAGTCAGAGGTGAACTCACTCAGGCACATGTACATAAAAAGCATTTATTTCTTGAAGCGCCACCGCTTCAAACTCTTCGCGCCCAGTCGCGGAGTCCGCGCTGTCCGGCGCCGCGCCTCCGCACCAAAAGAGAAGGAGAGAAAGCGCGTGACTGCGCGCTGTTCTCTTTCGCGGCCGTCGGTGGGGCGGCGTTTATTCGTATCAACCGACGCAGGCTGAAAATCGATTCGTAACAACCGTTCTCTAGCACGTTGCAAAGTAATGGGGCTCGGCCGGGACCACAGAAATATTCGTATCATCCGGAAATTCGTATTAGCCGTGATCGTATCATCGAGCTTTTACTGTAATCCTCTTTCATCCCCGAGAGAGCGTCTGACCTCTACGGAGCAGACGAAAACGGCGAGCTACCAAGAAGGAGGACCCGAGGGAGAGGAGGTCGTCAACTTGACCGCCCGACAGAGGTCTGACACTTCCACAAGTTCCCCGAAGGAGTCATCGGCAGGTTATGATCTTCCTGGAATCTGTATCTCTCCAATGTGGGAAGCAAGCCCCAGCGCTTTTCCCGTGACGAGATAATCCCCTTCATCTCCGAGAGCGCGTCTCACCTCTACGGAGCAGACGAAAACGGCGAGCTACCAAGAAGGGAGGACCCGAGGGAGAGGAGGTCGTCAACTTGACCACCGGAGAGAGGACTTCCCCGAAGGAAATATCGGCCACCACGAGGGGATTTAAGGCCGTCCTGGCCCACGTGTTAATCAGAACCGCTCGAGACTCGGATAGAGTCAAAACCATGTACCAATGAAGTGAATACGATCTTTTCTATTTTTCATCATCACGATGCCCGCCTTCATCGTCGTCTCCTGATTCCTGCGGTGACGACCCACCTCACCCGGTCGAGATTATATCACTGGGAAAAGAACAAAAAAACGTATTATCCAGAAAAAGGCGTTGTGCAGAAACGTATCGCGATTTCACTGTATTGATGAGGGCAGAATGCAAAAATTCTGCAGATTGAACACACTGTGGAAATTGGATGTTATGCGAACTATTTTGCAGGCAGTAGCTGGTTATCAAAAGCATCGTTGGGGCTCTGCAAAGTGTTAACAGGTGGGCGAACTGGTGTCTGAGGTAAGCAATAAGTGCGTGTGTGATGAGAGTAGCAAGGTGAAGATGATGGTGACGACGGCGACAGTGATGGCACGATCACTGATTTGTTGTGCACCCGAGAAGAAACATTATGGTTTTGTTCCGGACAAGTCGTAGCAATAATCTCATGCGATGTTTAATGTTTATGTAGCACACCAGTCACAAGATTTGCTGAAATGAAAACAGCAAATCAGGCTAATGCACTCTGTGAGACGCCGACGCAGTGATGTCACAAGGGCGCACAGGATGCACGGCACTGCTCAGTGTTGTTTGGGTGATTGCCAAGGAGCCCCAGGTGGTCACAGTCAACCCAGAACCCTTGACTATGGTGTCCGTCATAAACCACTATGTAGTTTCTGGACGTTATGCCACATAATTATATTATTTTGGGCGAGCACAAAATTGTTGAGTGTTCCCAGAACTTTTTTGTTAACTGGTGCATTTGTGCATTTGCTGTGTTGTCCAACTTTTGGTGCCACAGTTTCGCAGTGCACACTGTTGGATTTCTCAGGTTCCATGTAGGATCCTCCATGCCAGCACTGGGGGTGAGGTAGCCAACCACATTGATGCCCTGCTGAAGCATTTTGAACAGCAAGGCTCCCCAGTCATGATGGGTAAGTCACTGGGAATTGTGGAATTTCATTGATGTCAGCACTTTTTTCTAGCTTCTGCAGACATTTGCTATCCCAGAGTTGTACCAGTGAACTTACTCAGCACAACAACAGAACAAGTAGCTTCTATGTTTGCAAAATAATGGGGGAGGAGTGTAGCTGTCTTTGTACTACAGTTCAACCTCAGTCGGCTCTCGACACAACGAACATGGATATAAGAAACTATCAAAGTACATTTACTAGGGGTATGCGAATAGTGAAATTTCAGCTTGAATGTAATTCGAATTGAATAGTGCCTAACAATGGCTGAAAATGTTGAATATTGTATACCAAAGCTTTTAGTATTTGGAATGCAACGAAACAGCAAGGAAAATAGGTTCCGCACTGAAAGAGAGAGAGAACAACTTTATTGGTTCGATCCAGCAAATCAGGGGAGGGGATAGGGATGGAGACTCTTGCGTGCCCGCTTGCCCTACGGAGGCGGGGGCCGTACTACAAGCCCGAAGGCGAGCACTGGCCGCCGCACGCTCCAAGGGGAACGTGGCACGTGCTGGATCTTGTCTCTGTGGGTAATCTTGCCTTTGTTGTGATGCTCCGTATCTTCGTCCTAGACCTTGCGTCCACCCTTATCCGTTGCCCCGCGAGCGAGACGACGTTTCGGGTTTCTGCCGGTCTAGGAGCTCGAGGACGTGCTGGACGACGGCCCGTTGAGTCTCGAGGTCTGTGCTGGTAATCTTGTTGCCGATCTTGTCTGGCATCTCGATGTCTTGTGTGTTGGGTGCGGGAGGCGAGCATTCCCAGAGTATATGGCTCTGGGTGGCCCATGCCTTCTTACACCGTTGGCACGTGTCCGTGTGATATATTTCCGGACAGACGTGTTTCGCCCATACCGGAGTCCAAATTGCTCTTGCTTGTAACTGTCGGAAGGTGGTCACTTCCTTGCGTGTTAGGTCCCGATGAGGTGGTGGATACTTGTTACGGCTTGCCCTGTACCACAGCAGGACTTCTCCGTACTTGGTGATGGCAAACTCTTCGCTCTTCTCGTTCTCGGCCGTGGCTTCTGTCGGGTCTGCTTCGCGCATATCGGGGAATCGGGGAGCGATGACGGGAGCCCGCGTCTTGTTAGCGCGTGCGCCTCCCTGTCTGCTTCCTCGTTGCGGTTTGAACCAACCGACTCGTCCAGCTTGCCAGCGTGTGCCGGGAACCACTTGATGGTGACGTTGGTGGCCAGTCTTCCATTCTGTGCTGTTGAAGTTAGCGCTCTTGCCGTGGTGGGGTATACGCTGTTTTGCGAAATGTTGGTGACCGCCGTTTTTGAATAGCTTATTATCGTGCGACAGTCTGTTGCGTGCATTGCCAGTGCAATGGCGTATTCTTCCGCCTGCGCTGGTGTTCTGCACCGTATGCTTCCTGCGGAGACGAGTTCCCCGGTGCTTGCTCTGAGGACCGCCGCCGTATAGGCGTTCTTCACGTTGTGGTATTTGGCCACGTCCACGTAGTAGGCGTGTGGATCGTTGTGATGGCTCTTTGTTAGTGCCACTGCTCTTGCCGTTCTTCGCTCTTGGTCATTCTGCGGGTGCATGTGTCTTGGTGCAGGTGGTATCCGGATCTTGCGCATCACGTCTTGGCGTAAGGCGGCCGCTTCCCTCGGTGAGGTATGTGGTATTTCCATGCCTATCCTGTTCAGGATGGCTCTCCCCGTTCTGGTTTGAGCTAGGCGATGGTACTGCTCTGTTTGTTGGGCCTCCATGATCTCTTCGAGCGTATTGTGTACGCCCAAAGCGAGCATGTGCTCCGTGCTTGTGTGACGGTATAGCCCTATGGCGCTCTTGTATGCCTTGCGGATGGCAGCGTCAATTGTCTTCTTTTCGTCCGCCCGCCAGTTGTGATAGGACGCCACGTACGCAACGTGGCTAATCGCAAAGGACTGTGTTAACCGCAGCAGGCTGTCTTCTTTCATGCCTTGTTGTCTTGTGGCAACCTTGTTGATGAGCCGGACGGCTCGTACTATCTTCGTTTGTAATTCATTCACTAGGGTCTTTTCGTTGCTGCCCTTGTCCCTGAGCCGGAGGCCCAGAACTTTAAGTGCTTTAACTTTGGGGATTTCTCCTCGATCGCCCGTCCTGATTGTGATGTTTACGGGTTGCTCCTTGAAGCGCTTGCCTCGTGGGGTGATTAACATCAATTCCGATTTTGCCGGTGAACATTTCAGTCCCGTGTGTTGTAGGTAATCTTCGACTGCTGACACCGCTTCTTGCAACGCCGCCTCGAGTTGTCCGTCGCTGCCTTGCGTTTTCCAGATCGTAATATCATCCGCATATATGGTGTATTTGACGTTCTGTATGGTGTTGAGCTTGTTGGCAACCCCGATCATTACAAGGTTGAATAGCAGCGAGGATATCACTGATCCTTGTGGCGTGCCTGTGCTCCCGAGTTGTTTGGGTGGGAGCTGCAGGTCCCCTGCTATCACTTGTACGGTGCGGTCCATCAGAAAGTCTTTGATGTAGTTGAAGGATCTTGTTCCCATGTTAAGGTGGGACACTTGCTTGAGGATGGCCGAGTGGTGCACGTTATCAAACGCGCCCTGCAGGTCCAGCCCCAGCACTGCCGTGTTGTCCTTGGTCTTGCTGTCCATTACTTCGTGCTTGAGCAGAAGCATTGCGTCCTGTGTGCAGAGTTTGGCCCGGAAACCGAGCATGGTGTCCGGGTATATGTTGTTTTCTTCCAAGTATTGCTGCCACCGATTCAGCAAGACATGTTCTAGTAGCTTCCCGACGCATGACGTGAGGGATATTGGCCTCAAGTTTTCGATACCCGGTGGCTTGTTCGGCTTTGGGATTAGGACCGCTTTGGCGGTCTTCCACTGCTGCAGTAGTTTTCCGTCTCTCCAGCACCGGTTGAAATATTTAGTGAGGGCGGATATTGTCGTATCACTTAGATTTCGTAGTGCTTTGTTAGTGATCTGGTCTATCCCGGGCGCCGACTTGCAGTTGATCGATTGGAGCACTGCACGCACTTCCCATTCTTCGATATCCTCGTCCAGGGGTGCGTTGTCCGTGCCGGTGTATATCGGCAACGGATCCGTCGGTGCCTCCGGGAGGTATTTGTTGTTGAGGCGTTTCTTTACCTCTTCTTCTCCCATTTCCATGACTGCCTTGTGTAGGGTTCTGTTGAGGATGTATTGTTGCGTTCCCTTGGTGTGTTGTTCGTCCAACAGGTGCCGTAGTAATTTCCAGGTCTTTCCCTTGTGCAGCTGGCCGTCTGCTTCTTGGCACATGGCGTGCCACTGCTGCCGGCAGACCACCTTGCTGTGTTTTTCGATTTCCACGTTGAGTTGTGCGATTCTTTTCCTCAGTTTCCTGTTATGGCGTTGTTGTTTCCAGCGCTTTTTGAGTGAGCTTCGGGCCTCCATTAGGTGGGCTAGGCGGCTATCGATTTGCACGCCTTCTGCCTCGGCATTAACCGTTTGCGTTGCGCTCTGGATCGTGCCGTTGAGCAGGTTTGCCCACGCCTCGATGTCTTCTATGGTTTCCGGGCCGTTGGCTTCTAATTTCTGTTTGTAGTCATGCCAGTCCACGATGTGTTGTTGTCTGCTTTCTTTGATGTTGCCTCGAAAGGGGATCACTATCTCGAGGATCTTGTGATCACTTCCCAGTGTTTCTTCGGTATTCCTCCATTTTGCCCTGAGTGGTCTTGTAGTTTCGCCCAGAAATGTCAGGTCCGGGTTTGTGTCCCGTTGCGTTGACGTTAGTGTGTTCCGTGTTGTGGTCTCCAAATCATTAATTAGTTGGTAGCCCATTTCTGTCATGTCGTCCAGCAGGTGTTTTCCTTTTTCGTTGATTTCGGGGTAACCCCAGAGCTTGTGTTGCGCGTTGAAGTCTCCCCCGATGATGTTGATGTTATCCCCCGCGATCTGCTTCGTCTTCTAAATGAGTGCCTTGAACTTTTGCTTGCGTTGTCTTGGGTTACTGTATAGATTAACTATCATGATGCTCGTGCGCTTCTTGCGTTTACCGACCACGATCTCAGTTGCCACGTGTTCGATAGCACTCCGTGGCATGAGATCGTGGTCTACTACGATAAGTCCTTTCTTTACCAGGGTGCAGACTCCCCTTCCCTTCTTTGATCCCGTTTCCTGGGCGCTAGGGGGGGGGGGGGTTTCGCAAATGATCTGTACCCTGGTAGTGTTGGTGTTTCGCTGCAGAGTGTCTCTTGTACGATGATGACGTCCGGTGCGTCTTCTGCTTGTAGTATGTATTGTTGGAGCTGTGCCTTCTTCTTTTGAAAGCCATCAGCGTTCCACTGCCATATTGTGAGTTTCCCGCTTTGTTGTTTCCGTGCTTGGTGGTTGCCTTGATTTTTCTTTGGTGCGTTATCCATTATGGGTTGTTAGGTTCAGTGCTGGTTGTGGGATAATTCCTGCTGCAACAAGTGCTTGGATGATCACGTCTATCTTGCGGTCGAGTGCGTCAACCTTTTGCTCAAATGTGTCTACCTTCTGCTCAAGTGCTCCGACTCTTTGCTCGAGTGCTCCGTCCCTCTGGTCCAGGCGGTCTATTTTCGCCTCCCGTTGGTCTTGCCTTTCCTTGAGTCTGTCCGGTCTCATGTTGATTCGCCTTTCTCGGGCTCCCTCGAGTGCCCTTCTCTTTGGTGCCGGTCCGCAAGACCTGTCTGCCTCTCCCGTTTCGGGTTCGGTGTTATTTTCCGCGCATGGTTGCTCTTCCATTTCGATGTTGTCCTTTTCTTCCTCGGGTACTGGTAGGTTCGGTGCCGGGGGTTGCGGGGCTGCTTCCTGTACCTTTGGCTGCTGGGATGAGTGCTCCCTTTGTTTCGGTGCTTGACTGTTCTGCGCATTGATGAACGAGTTAAGCCTGGTGTTCAGTTCGGCCAAGCTCCTCTTCAGTTGCTCGTTCTCTTGCCGCAGCGCTCTGTTGATTTGGTCTTGTGCAGAGTTAGTGTGAGCCATTCCTTGGTGTCTTGTGGCTTGGGCCAAGTTGAGCTGCCGCGCTGGTGGTTGCCTTCCCTGGTTGAGGTTCATCTTCTCTTGTGTGGTAATTCCCTGGTTCGCAGAGCGGCCTCGGCTTTTATTTCTTTTCCTCGAAAGGCTCCGCCCTCTCTGAATTCCAGGCCTTTCGCCCTGCTTTTCTTGTTGTTGTTTCCATTGTCCTCGCGAAGGCGGGGGCAAGTCCGGGAAGTCCGCTTGTGATAGTGTTGACCTTTCATTGTTCTTTTTCTCCCATCTGCGCTGGGTGACGACAAAGGGCACCTTATATTTGCGTGTGCAGCCCTCCGTTCCCGTGGCATGCGCTCCGCCGCATAGCTTGCAACATGGCTTGCATTGCCCGGCGTGATCGGGTGCTGGATTCGGTGCGCCGCACGCGAAACAAATCTTGATCTCCGGCGTGGGACACACATCGGCACGATGTCCAACCCTCCCACACGTTCTACATACATCGTAATGTTGCTTGTAGAGTTCGCAGGGAACTCTGCACGGGCCGTACTTGACACTCCTCGGAACCTTGGTTCCTTGAAATAAATTACCACTGACGCTGTGCTTCCGATCCTGTGTGCTTCCAGCGCTGTTGGGTTGGCTGGGTGCACAATGTCATTCTGTATTTCTTCGTCTGTAGCATCTAGCGCTATGCCTCTGATAACCCCTTTTGCCGTTCCGTGCGGGGCGGTGCGGTAGGCGTACGTTTCGTAGTTTTTGCCCCCGATGAACAGGGAGCGCACGGTTGCATACTTGTTTGCCCGCTCTTCATCTGGTGTGCTTACCACGATGATATTTTGCGTAGGATTCGTGCAAATGGTGTCTTCCATGGCCTCGGTTTTGGCAACGCTCGCTGCTGTAATTACCGCTGATAGGACGACGTCGACCTCGAGCCTTGCGAGGCAGAGCCCTCGTCTTGGTCTCATAATGATTTTCTGCTCCTCTTTCGGTAAGTTTACCGGTAGACGCGACGATTTGGTAACCCTTGCTACAATCTTCTTTGCCTGACTTTCGCTGAATTGCGAGGTTGACTTGTTTTGAGTGTCCTTGCTAGCCTGAGGCTGGAGTTGAATTTGACTTACTTGCTTCGTTGCAGTAAATTTCCAACCAGCGGTGTCTCTCGGGTTCAAGTCGCTGCCTTGGACCGCAACGGCGGTGCGGCCAGCGTTGTTGAGTACCTCCGTCGTCCTCGACGGCGCGGTGGTGTTGTTGCTCTCGTCGGCGCCAAGTTCCATGTCTTCCATGGCGAGGGCCGCAAAACGGTTGTGGGTCACTGCAGCGTTGAGTTGTGATGATGCCGAGGCCATCTTCGGAGTCGGGGAGCCGAGCGCGGCGGGCACCGAGGGTGCCGGCGCCTCCGGGCGGCCGACGCAGCTGTGCGCCGCTGCCGTACTCGAGCTAAGCCTAGGCGAGGCCAATTAGGCCTAGCTCCGCGCTCACCGGTAAACGGCGAAAATTCGGAACTCACTTGGTAAACCGGGCCAAAAATGGTGTCAACAGAGTCCAAAGATGTTCACGGACACGGTGGAGTTGAAATCCAGTCGATTAAAGTCAATTAACCCGGTGCAATTAGTGAAATCTGCGGAGCCCATGCGAGGCACGTCTGCTCTCTGCTGCCGTCGCCGCAGCCCCACACTGAAAAAACACTTGCCCCTGTCCTTGAGCACCAAATGAGGTAAGTGAATCACTGCTATAGCCGAGTCCCTCTGCAATGAAATTCACGGGACATGCGAAAAAGTTCGTTGTGGCAGAACTTGTTGACACGAAATTAGTATGTACAGTAAAAGCTCATTAACTTGAACTGCAAGGAGAAGCCGCCTCAGTTCGAATTAACGAAAGTTCGAACTAACGAAAGCGAAGAACAACAGTACACTGCGATTGGGAAGCAGTAGGGCATGTCAACAATTTATTTTTTGAAAAATTCGGTGATTGCGGTCTGCCTTTTTTTCTTGAAGGCGAGAGCCAGCACTGCTTGCTCTAACGAGTGAATGTGGCGGAAGGCCTCCTCTTCTTCAAAACTGAAGAAGAGATGGGCGGCATTCAATCCGGCCACGACTTCTGCAGCAGAGAGCCGCACCGGATGCTTCGTCCTCCTCCTCCTCATCACTGGCAGTGACAGGTTCTGAGCTTCTTACCTGAGAAATTACTTCTTCATCTGTGAGCGCACCACACACCACTGCACGTGCATCCACCTCGACGTTGCCCGTAAAGCAGACGTCTTCCAACACGTCCGCCATGGGGGCGGTGACGCCATGTTCGAGCGCAGGTGGCTCATTAGCTTGCAGAACTTGCGTGCCAAATACGCAGTGGCAATTGCAATTTGATATCGTAACCACTGTTGCTTGCTCCCAAGCACGCACAAGCATGTGTAGCGCACTTAGGAGCGTCACTTGGTGGTTGTTGCATAAAATAATTCGTTCCAACATGTGGCACCGATAAAATGATTAAAAATTTTTGATGATACCCTGATCCATGGGATGGAGCGCCGCTGTTGTGTTGCTGCAAGGAAGGCCAGCTCAAGGGCCTTTGTCTCAACCGCGACCTTATGAGCCGAACAGTTGTCTACAAGAAGCAGGACTTTACGGCCACAGTGTTCAAACTTCTTGTCGATATTTGCTAGCCACTGTGCGAACAATTCCCTCGTCATCCAGGCCTTTTTGTTGGCTGCATAGTCTGGTGGGAGGGACCGGACGTGCTTGAAGCAACGAGGACTTCTTGATTTGCCAATCGCGAATGGCGGCAACTTCTCAGTCCCGGTCATGTTCGCTGCAACCATCACAGTTATTATTCTCAGGGGCGTAGCCAGAAATTTTTTTCGGGGGGGGGGTTCATCGGCCCGACCGGAGGGGGGGGGGGGCAAGCGTCTGCTTTCCACTACGTGACGTGATCGATAATAAGTATCGGTAGTTTAAGCACACTCTATGCATGTATATCAAAGACATGGGACCCCCCCCCCCCTCGCGTGTGTGTGTGGCACTGTGTGCTTGTGAAGAAATTAAGTAAAAAGTAATGTAAGCTCAGTAAAATACAGTAAGTACGACAGGTACAGTGGGAGTTTGGAGCAACCGTCTCTCATCGCGCCACTGAGTGGACCAGTCTTTGAAAACGCATCATTGAGACGACCCGCCCGATCGGAGAAGACATCATTAATTGTTAATCTCCGTTAAGCGTAGATGGCGTCGTCCTCGTCGGGGCGAAGTGCGTTTCACAGGTCAAGGACGGCTATACATGTGAAAATGCACGTGTTACCAGGCTATACCTACTCCCATAGCAATAGCTTGTTCGCTGCATCTTTGCGCTAGAAAACTTAAATACGCGCATAAACGAGTAATGCTTTTTTTTACGAAGCTTTCGTCGCCTTGCATTTCTTGCGGCAAGTGCATGGGCCGCTGTGTCTTCCGCTGTGTGCGAGCGTGCAGCCGTCATTTGCCTTTACGTCAACAGATTCAGAATTGTACAGAATATTTCACCGCACTGCATAGTTATGGCATGTGTACGCATTTTAAGTAGTGCGTGCGAGCCATTTCTGCTTCACTTAGGCCGGTGCAAACAGGAAGTGGCCTTGTACCTCACAGAATCTCGACTGATTGGTGTACTAGTGATGCAGGAATGAACTCCGGTCTTGTTCAGTGCATAGTGCACATAATCAATTTCTCAGGACGCGTGAACTCCGACGAGAACTGTGAGCGCCTGCAACAAGAGTTTACTTACGCTGTACTGCGCACAGCAGTAATCCATGCTTGTCGGCTGTCTGTTTCGTGCATTCTGTTGCGAGTCGGTGGAATTTCACTGCTGGCATCAACCCTTTCGTGTGTACATTGCTGGTTTGGGATTCCACAACACAACAGCAACTACCAGCCTTTCGTAATTGCTGGTTTGGGATTCAGCAACACAACAGTAACTACCAGCCTGCCGTAGGGGCGCAATCGCAAACGAGAGACGTTTTGCGCTGCAGACTATGGCTACGTTCGCATTTGGGAAGCGGCAAGCGGGTGGAGAGGCCAAAGCGGCCGGAAAATCTTTTCCGCGCATGTCCAAGTTCACATTTGTTTTGCTACCACCGCGGCCGCGCTGCCGTTTTCGTGCACATCCATCTAGTCTGCGTACGCTTGTCGGCGTGGTGGCGCTCAATATCGCATTATTTCGAGCGGTATGTTCATTCACTGACCCAACCGTCATCAAAAGTGATAATCTTGCGCAATTTCGCGTGTCATCTTCGACCTTCGGTAAGTTCCTCGTGGTGTTCTGTAATTCTCCTCACACGGGCGCGGTAGCGCTGTGTCACAGGTTGGCGCCTAGGCGTGATTATATTTCTTTAATAGCTTTTATTTACAAGTTGTAATAATATTTAATCATTTCCTATTATTTTCGGAGCCTCCAGGACACGAAAGCGGCAACGGGAACACCAAAGCTAAAACCCCGGCTGGCCCTTGTGTTGAGGCTCGCCGAAGCCTGTGCGTCCTACGTGAGACCTACGCTCCCAATCTATCGTCGCGACGAGAAAAGCACCCCGCGACTTCTGCAACATACCGTGCACGTGCGAGGAGAATTATGGAGCGCCAACGAGGAATCTGCCTAAATATTGTCTTCCATGGAAGTGGAAGAAGAAATGGCTTTTATACTTCTACCTACTTGTTTTCTAGAAATGGACAATGAATAAACGGAAGACAAGAAAACCTCGGAAACGGCAGTGGTGGGTTTGCCTGGCTTTGCAAAAGTGTAAGAAGTTGGGTCACGCCAAGGCTTCGTTGCCGCACCTCCTGTCGCGCGACGTTGAATACTATCGCGAGTATTGCTGACAGTACGTTTGAGTGCCACTCTTGTCGTAGAGAAAGGGGTGGTTCTTGATCGCGTCGATCAGCATTACAGCCTACACTTTTGGTGCCATGTTCAATGTTACGACCGGAAGTTTACATGCTAGTGTAGCTTCCGGTCGAGCAGAACGACTTTCCGCCGCGTTTCCACTTCTCCATGGCGAAAAAATCGGTCCGAGACCAATTTGGCTCGCTGCCTGTTTTTCTGCCTGTTTTGCCGCCTAGTCGGGCGGATTTTTGCAAGATTTGCCGCTTCCGACAGCTTCGAGACCAAGTTCCTACGCGAACGCGGCCTAACCGGCACCTGAATGGAAGCGGCGGAAATGTATACCGGAAATTTCGACCACCTGGGGACTTTAACGTGCACCTAAATTTAAGTAAACGGGCCTCGAGCATTTTCGCCTTCATCTAAAATGCGGCTGCCGCATTTCTTGCTTCATTTGTTGCGCATTTGTTGTTTCAGAATGCGGCCGCCACATTCGCGCCCAAAACCTCACAGAGTGTCAAGGCCTTGACAAACACCGTGACAGTTTTTTTCCATATGCAGACATGATTCGCCGTAAATTCCCAACCCAAACAGAAGCGCCCAGGAATGAAAGTGTGAAAGTAGCACCGGTTTCTTGAAATATGTCAGTGCGAAGCGGCGAGAGAAAAGGGTGGGTTAGTGGGGGGGGGGGGTGCAAAAAATTTCGGGGGGGGTTTGAACCCCCCCAACCCCCCCCTTGGCTACGCCACTGATTATTCTTTCTTTACTTCTTTTCCCTCCCGTGCACTTGTCTGCTTTATACGTGATGGGGTTGGCGGG
The DNA here is from genome assembly GCF_013339745.2 of Dermacentor silvarum. NCBI lineage: Eukaryota > Metazoa > Arthropoda > Arachnida > Ixodida > Ixodidae > Dermacentor > Dermacentor silvarum. The sequence continues at coordinate 10,415,426 of NC_051162.1, read as the reverse complement.
CAGCAATTTGGCATTAATAAATCAAAATACATGCTTAACCCACATTACATATCCCATCGCCGTGAACACACATTAAAAGTAAGGCCAATAAAGTCAAGAACGAACTTGTTAAAATATTCTTTTTTCCCCAAAACCATCAATGAATGGAATGCTCTGCCTGAGGACACCGTTTCTAAAACATCAAATTCAGACTTTTACAGTGAACTGCTTGCCATGTGATCAGTTTGTGTGTTTTGATGGTATTTTTTTTTCTTGCGTTTGCTGGCCTACTATATATATTTATGAGAGTGTGTAAGTGCGTATGTGTGTTTATATATGTATATGTGCACATGTATGTGTATATATGTATATATAGTCCTTTTCTTTCTTTTTTCTTTCTTTTGATTTGGAGATAGTTATGCTGCCTGTACTGTATTATTCGTCACCGTGTTCTTTTGTTATGTAACCTTAATTACTACTGTTTTGCATTTGTATTGTTTCCCCCCACTGTAATGCTCTCTGAGCGAATGTGGGAATGAATAATAATAATAATAAATAAATAAATAAATAAATAAATAAATAAGGCAGTTTCATCGGCATTAAATATGTCCTGCGGAGAATACTTCTCCATGTAGCCTTGAAGCACCTCGGAGTGCCAAACTGCATATGTTTCTACATTCACGGTCTTCGTTTCTCCCAACACAGCACGAAAAACAAGGTTGTAATGCTCGCGAAAACGGTGCAACCACCAATCTGAAGCAGCAAAGTCGTTTTAGCCCAGCTGCAGGGCAAAGTCCGCTGCCTTCGCCAGTGTGACGGGGCCTCTCCGTGGTATGTCCTGCGCACTGCATTTCCTTAATCCAAATGAGAAGCGCTTTCTCGAGGTCGGGATGCTTTGTGGGCCGAACCTCTTTCTTTCGCTGGCAACTTCTTCCTCAAAGGCACCATCAATAGCCCTCTTATATTTTATGTAAATGGATAGAGTGGTTTTTGGTATTGCGTGCTTCTGTGCAATTTCTTGCTTAGACGTGAGTCCGGCGTCCACTTCCTTCAGGATGTCACTTTTCCTTTATAGTGTTCTGGCGTGTTTCTTTAAGCGGGCACATGCCATCTTCAAGTTGCAGCTACACCACCAAAGTCCACCACGGCAAACATTAGCCGAGGCCTAACGATTAACACCACCACAAAGAATCGCGTTGGAAGGTGCTTCCGACGCTGAAACTGAGGCGTACGATGCACGTCCGAGACGGAGACTGCAGAGACAAAGGTGTCAAACATACATTGGCGAAGGCTCCTATTCGTCGGTTCTCGAGTGCGGGCAAAGCTACGACGCACCTGATTCACTGTGTTTTATGCTGGTCGCGTCATCTGTCACTAACAGCTACACAAGATTTGCAAAGCCTCCGAGATCAGCATTTCAAAGAACCAAATCTTGGAGGTCACGTAGGAAGGAGAGGAGAGGAGGCAGCCGCCGCTGCCCTCTGGCCTCCGCGCCGTTTTGGTTTTACCTGATTTTACCTTCTCTCTCCGTTCTTCTCTTCGTTTCGGGTCAACGCAGCCTCGTGACTAGGCAGCCGCGCCCTATCCCGTGACTAGCCAAGCCGCCGGAACGGTGGCGCATAGTTCGAATCATCTGTGGCGTAACTTGCGTGCGAATTAACGGGCTTTTTTATACATAGGCTTGTATGGAGCTTGGCCGGACCAAATAGTACAGTTCGAATTATCCATAAATTCGAATTATTGAAGTTCGAATCAACGAGCTTGTACTGTATTCACTAATCCTGTGCACATCTGCATGAAGCAGAGTGCTTTAAGATGCACCCGTGTTAAGGAAGAATGCAGTCAAGCTGGCAACAGCTTGCGACAGATGGCTATGAAAAAGAAGCTGTTTTCTGAAGCAGGTGACGTGCTTGTTTTTTTTTTTCACATAAATGAATAGCAACAAATGTGTAATGATGCATTGACAATCTTATTCACAGTATTGACATCACCTATTTAGTTATAGCTCGAGGATTAATTGCATCGCTATCTGCCATGTAGACAACTATTAACATTATAGCGTTAAGAGCCCTGTGTAGCAGAAAATGCAATGTCGGCGTGCCGTGAGCTAAAATTCCCGTATATATTAAAGTATATGTATATGCCAGGCCTCGCTATATAACATGCAGTATATACGTGTTATATTGCCATATCATTCTATTACTAAAGTTGATCATACCTTGTCTTACATTCTTGTCAAAGTTATTCCTCCGAATTTCGAGAATGACAACCCACAAACAAATGTCGTGAAACAAAACACACCGACAGTGCATGCCTTTTATCTTAAATCTTCTCAGACTGAAATATTAAAAGTGCAAAACAATAACAGAAACGTGAAAACGGTGTAATTTTTTGGCGTGTCTGCGCACTACCTCCATGATCGGCCCACACAAGAGGCGGCGTTTCTGCGAGAAAGCTCGCCTTCGTACATAGCGTTCGCTGCCAGTGTTTCCTGGTAAACATTGTGGTTATATGAGCTGCAGTTGCCCTTAAGCATCCTCCAATATTTGTATGGGCATGCCAAATATGAAAGAATGCAGAATGGTGGCAAATGCAGTGGACAGTAACAAAAAAAGAAAACTCACTTTGTTTATTGGATAGTGCAAATTATCTGCACAGCACATACACAACATAAAGGTGTCGGAACAATAGAGAACAGTCAGCCTTTTAAAACACGAAACAATACTAGACAAGTTTCGAAAGCGCTCTTTGCTGTAGCGCCAGTTCTTCTTGCTGGTGCACTTTGCAGCTGCTACACATTCCTTAATAACAGTTGCTTCACCTTCAGGAATGTTCAAATTGTCGAGCTTGTCATCAAGGGACTCTTCCGACATTGTTGACAGTTTTTCCCGAAAGGGCATAAGCTGGGATGTCAAAGAGCCCACTTTCTTTCTCAGACTATCAACAGATCTCTTTTTGCATACTGTACTCTTCTAAAAATCATCACATCAGCCTTTTGATTGCTGGCCAATCGAAAATATTGCAGCGGCTGCTTTTGTTTTTCCTTGTCCAGCCTACGCTTCTACCGCTGTAGGAGGCGATGGTGCCACAGGTAACTGAGTCCGTTTTGGCGATGCTCGACAGGGCCTCGAGTATCCATCGATGACTCCTCGACGGCAGCAGTAGAGCTTGATGAATCTCCGTCAGTAAGGTGGCATTTCTTGGCGGGAAGGTAAACACGGTTCGCAGGCGGTTTTCTTTTCTTCACGGTCAGTCAAGTGGCTTGGGCAGCCTGGAAATATTGTTGAGAAGGCGTCTTCTGCCAAAGCAGCCCTCCTTGGCGCACATACAAGAACATGTCCTTTGTATAGCGCTTCCTACTATTTGGTGAAATATAGCGCATCAAGATGTTTTTCACAAACATAATCTGTTGCTTGCAACTCACGAACTCACGATCCTTTCGTGGAATAGCCAGTCGCCAAACTTTCAAGCGGTCCTCTTCCTTCGGAGCAGCTAAAAGGGGCGCCTTCTCCGTGCACAAATTGTAAGCAGAGTACATAACCCTTCTCGCCTGTCTCATATTCATTTGATCTACTACTTACTCCAAAAATCAGACTGACAAGTGCGATCAACAGTGATGAAACATAAGCACAAACCAAGAAAAAACTGACAGCAGTTGTCATCTGTGCAGCTTTGTAAACGACGCTGCCTCCATGGACGCAGCTCACGTGGTTAGGAATTGAAAGCCTCGCGGCATCTAGTGCGCGCTGGTGGAAAAAAAAGAGGCGGCGCTTCTTTTTCCGCATGGTGGCTGCGTGGCAGAGGCGGGGCATCATTTCACCTAGCCTATTCTAACACCATGGTGTGGGCTTTGTGCACATTGTTTGCTATAATAATATTACATTCGCAGCATTTGCTGTGTGACAGATGCGACAGTTAGAATGCCTACGCAGCATGATCACATGCGTTGCATGCACAAGTGCAATATAACCCTCATCCTTCTAGGCCTTCTGCCGTGAGCAAGTGGCATATTTAAATAACTGAAGTTTTCAATGTAAGTTGTACCATAAAATACGCATAGTACAATGGAAACATGAGCTGGAGACACGATAGCTGTTGTATCGCCGCTGCCGCCATTGCTGACGCCGTTCGGCAAAGAATGGAGCATACATGCACTGAATGTGGCATACCGCAGCTTCAATGCTCAACAATGGCGCACGTCGCTCATGTGCAAGTGCCCAAATCATAGAGTGCAAGCACTCATTGCTGTTCTGCGTTTGGCCCCGTAGAGAGCGCTGAAGCAACTTTTTATCAGGAAGTCTCCGATATACAGGAAGCAGGGCCTTACAGACCTGAGGACGCAAGCTGCGGGGATGTTTTGGTGCAGGCTCGCCCCTAGCCTCTGCAGCGTTCGGCCGACACCAAGAGTTGGGCTCTGTTGGGCAAAAGGTGTGGCTGGCCACTGCATCACTTGAAGTGACGTGACAGTATGTGACCATCACGCAAGGCATCGTCATGCTTGTGCGTCTTCACGGCCCAGCTGAAGTAAGAACTCTATTAATGAGATCGCCCATAGGCCGGCCCTTTCCACTGAGGCTCTTCAAGCCAGGGCTTTTGCACTTGGCGACCAAATTGCACAGAGCAGATCCCATCCGCTTCTTTACGTCAACGCAGTCCTCTTTCTCAATGGGAATGTAGCCGTATACGTTGTCTTCTTGCAAATCATGTTTGGCTGTCTCCATCCAAAAGCACAGTTCTGTACCGGAGGTTCAGTTGCTCCCGGGACATCCTTAACAAGATGAGCGCAGCCTCTGCCTCCATCTTGCCGCTTTCGTTCCTGTGTTCTTCTGGCACAAATGGCTATCCTTCTACTTTTCATGAGACCTTCCTTCGGGCCTGATTCACACCCGGCACAGAAGTTACTGAGGACAACATAGTCCAAAACAAGCCCCTTGAAGAGCACAATAATGGTGTCAACACCGATGTGAGGTGAATGGTCACGAGTCATCCACGACCCATCGTACGACACCGCGATGTTGCCTGGATTGTTCAAGTGAAGTGCCGCGTAAAGTTTGCAAACCGAACACGCACACTCGCTCGTCAGTTTCTCGGCTGCGCAGGTAGCAGCGGGCATCAGCGTCCTCTTCGTGTACGTTACACATCATTTAGCGTGGTTTGCCTGTTTCAAGTAGTTTGCATAGTGTGCACGGCAAGCACGTTCGCGCTGAATGGATTTATTTTTGGGTCTCCATCGATGCATGGTGAACTTCACTGTCAAGTGCAATGGCAGCATGTAGAGCGAAGCGAAACAGCCAACGATACTGGCGACCCTCTGTCTAGGTCTCAGGTGGTGTCAGCCATTTGACGCAAAGCGCAGGGCAAAGCAAACTGCATCAGATGCACTCACCGCCACTGTGATACAGTGTGAAACTGCTTGCCGGGGTAACTTTTTTTTGTCGTCTCCTAATGCGCCCTAAAAATTTGTTAATGAAATTTCTTTTTCCTGGTGAACTGTCTGGAGGACGATTACCAATTCTGCAAATTTAACATAGCCCCTAAAATAAAAATAAAAAGTTAATTAACATATTTAGTTAATTATCAAACTAATTAAAGCAGTCTGCCTCTTACCTGGTGCCTGCCGTAGCCCCCAACATAGCCTCCAGGGCTGTGTTCTAAAGCAAGTTACCTTTTTTTAAAAATTTTTGGACCTAAAAAAATTGATGTAGAATCTCCTCGGGGAGTTATCTGAATTACAGTGTACTAGAAGGGGGAAGTGTGTCGTGCGGCGCCGGAAAGAGGGTCCTTCTTACGATGACCGCACTGCGCGCCACCAGAGGGCGTTACTGACCACAGGAGCGCTACGCTCGCCGCAGTGATACCTTGCGAGTGGTTTGCGTGGCTGATTTTTGTATCGTTCCGAGTTGTGCGCAAGTGTGGCTGTTTATGCAATTAATAACCACTGCAACGCCACCTAATCATGAAATCTAGCCCTTCCACACAGGCAGCAGCAGTTTTCTTGCTATAACGGCACTATACCCATCTTCTGGGCTTTCCGGTCTTGTAAGCGCTTTAGAAGAGTCATTTACCGTTTTCTTCAGTTCAAAGAAAACGAATGCAGAAAGCATGCAAGAATTTGCTATGTTCCTCCAAAGTGTTGACCTGCCAAAGTCAGGGTGTGACACACATCACAAAGAGTTGACACTTAGTATAGTGAAATTTTATGTACTTCATCGTTTTCCGCGAAGCGCCCGATCACAATTTAGTGCTGTCATTCTCACCAGTCGAGCCTGTTCTTTTTTTTAAATTCAGGAATATTATTAAGCAGTGACATACCTTCAAGTGGTATTGGATGAATTTTAACACATTAACTCATAGAGCTTAAACATCTCTATTTAATGCATATGAGTGTCTGTGTTCGGTCATGCATGTTTTATATCTTTTATATTGCTTCACATGCTAAACAGTCGGAAGCTTCAAGTGAATGCATCGCGTGTTGCTTCTACTTTTGCGACTGGTCGCGCACAAGGAAAGCACCGACAGACAAACATAATTCTGAACTTTATTTCTAATTCAAAAAATTTTCCGCCCAGCTGCTCCTTTCGATTAAACCAAAATATCTTCACAACGAGACACAAACTTAGTGAAAGAATAATATCGTGGTTTCCCACGTAGAAACCCAGAAATTATCGATTACTACAACCCCACCTGTCAAGAAAGCTGCTCAATTACATCGCCTCAGCTTCAGGTGTTTTCGCCTGTTGTCTCTTGGAGCTGCGCTCCTGTTCAATGACTTAGCATAGAATCGAAACAGAAGTACATAAAATTTCACTATACTCATGTCAGCTCTTTGTGATATGTGTCACCTGACTTGGCAGGTCAACACTTTGGAGGAACATGGCAAAGTCTTGCATGCTTTCTGCGTTCATTTCTTTGAACTGAAGAAAACGGTAAATGACTCTTCTCAAGCACTTACAAGACCGGAAAGCCCACAAGAGGGGTATAGCAGACCACCATAATCACAATGTCTAATGAAGTCAATATTGGTATTTGAATGGCCCTGTCCTTGCTTATTGTCAAGGCCCATTACATGTACTACAAGCGGTTTTATCTGGCAACTTTCCTAGCCACATAGCCTGCAACTAATGTATTAGCGGCTTGAGCTGTGGTGAGTGAAACACCTGCTATGATCTTCAGGTGGAAGAAAATCAACAGCTTCAACGTTACCGAGCTTCCTATCATCAACAAGGCAGTCAAGTGCATTTATGGGGTTGGCTTATCCTGGCTTGACTGACATGCATGTCCAACTAGTGAATTGATCACTTCAGGGGGCTTCCTGTCTTTGGGGCTGTGCTCACCTAAAAGGCCAGTGCATTCACAGTGACCAAGAATTGGGTAGGTGTCGGGTGATCTTGCAGAGTTGCATTGTCGCACAATCCCAAAAGTTTTCCAACTGTCCTGATCAGCCTACAGGTTAGAAGATAAACGGAAACTGCATGTGAGCTAAGGTACTTGGCAATGTCCAGTTCAGCGAAGGGTAACCCGCAGGCCCTCGGCAGGCTGTGCTCAAAAATCCGTATTTGGAGCTATGAGAGTGCGACTCCCACTCGTTAAGAAACGCTAGAAAACTCCTAAAAGCCAGCTTCAGGAGTTCTGGTTGACGCTGTTGCTGGCACCGCGACGTATTTATTTGATTAGTTTGAAACCTCAAAATGAAAGCTTCTGTCACATTTCCCGGGTCATAGAGTCTTTCAATTTGTTTTCGGTAGGAAAAACAGTCCTTAAGTACCTCATCACTAAAAAGGAGGAGTAACTGGCCTACTCTTTGTTTCTCAAAACCGTTGGGAAAAAGATGCAGCCTGCTAACATGTGGCATAACTTCAAGGTTACACTTCTTATCTAATTTCCATGCTTCCTTGATGTAATCAGCATGGACTTTCTACTATGTTTTTTAGGTATGTGGCGCCACACTGTATCGTAGTGCACCACTACTACCTGCTACCCTACCACTTCCATGCATGTTAGAGTGACTGGGCAGGCTTTGGCACAAAATTAGGTTGTTTTTCTTCTGGGTTGTGGCACGTTGTATGGCGCGTTGTTTCGACCGTGGTCCCCGCGACGTTTTGGACGCTTTCTAATCTGTGCGAACAGGATGGCGGCCCTACTCGAAGACGTCCACGAGGGCTTAGGCTTGCCACCGCAAGCGAGTCGTACGGCATGTGTGAAGGGAAAGTACGCGTACTATCACTACGGCTGCGACGGTGTCGACGACAGAGTACGTCTGATATCCCTACATTTTTACTCAACGACGTGCTGTGCGATGCATGCTTTAGGTTAACGGGCTGATTGATGCTCACGTCTTGTGGTTGTTTTGCACCGGCGCCTCGCATTGCGGCGGTGCAGTGTGAACTTAAACGGAAACAGCGCAATATCAAAATTTTGGTTACCTTGATGACATGCATGGTTTCAGCGGTGTGTGTTGTCGAGGCAGCATATTCATTTAGGTGAACGTACTGCTGGTTCTATGCACTGTACTATAGTGGGGGGGGGGGGGGGGGGACAGAAACAACCCGGCGCCTTTCTCACGTGATATGACCGTACAGGATTATACTCTTGAAAGAATCAGTAGCAAGGTTTGCAAGATCACTGGCATACTCTGGACATTAATTTGCACTGCCTGCGAAAATACGGCCGAGCGTCTCTACAGCGAAATGACCTGTATAACGAATGAATATTTCTGTCCTGGTTCTATTGTGAGCTGTACGGTGTGTCACCTTTAGGTTGAAGTGGCCTGTATAATGAATGATTTCAGAGGCCCCAAGCACTTCGTTATAAAGTCTTTCGACTGTAGCAGCTTCATTTTTTAGCGGCAAGTGGAATAAAACAGTTTTAACATGTAAAGCGCATGTAACATGTAAAGCAAATGTAAGCATTTGCAGGTACTGTGCCTTGTTCTATTTCCCTTAGTGAACTTTGCTAGGTTCCAAAAGCAAAATTGATATGGAAGATATTCCTGGTATAATAAATCAATTAAAAAAAACGAAGCCCTCGTTTCAAGGTTACTGACATGTCTATATCTGGTACAATTTTAATTTATTTGGTTGCTTATTACTTGGCGCATTCATTTTAGATGTTCACTTCTTGCATGCTATTCTAGTAGTAAGATTCCTTATTTTTTTAGCAGCTGTGCTGGTATTCTCGCTATTATTTTTAATATCATAGTAATATTTAGTATCTGGGGCAATATATCATGGGTGACTTTGGTGACTTTGTGCAAAACACAGTAGGGCAGTTGTAGCATGGTAGGAGCTTCTCAGAGAGACAAACCCTTCGAGATGGTGACCTGAGAAGGACTAGGGATGCAGGAGGTCCTTGTGGCTGCAGTTGTGACAGAACTTCTGTGATGCCTGCGGCAATATGGAAAGCACTCAGTGTTGCCACATTCTTTAACAAATGTCAAGTTACCATTATACGCCAGTAGTTCAGTTTCAGGAGGTCCAAGGTGCTGTTGGCACCTCTTGTACCAAAAAGCAGGTTCAGAGAAGTTGAGCTGACCTGGTCAGTGTGAATATATTGAAAGTAATACGAGTAAAATGAGTATGTTTACCCAATATTTTTATGCCTTTACTGTTAGCAGTGCACTTCTGCTTATGTTATGAATCGTTTACCACTCGTACTTAACTTCAAGGTTTTAAATCGTGTTGAAGTCACTCGGTTTTGCATGATCTGCATTCGAGTTAATTTTGTGATGTAGCGTACACGCATGTGCAGCTAACATAGATTGCACTAGCTGGGTTAATGTAGACAATAGGATGCAACCTAGAACACTGTGGTACACCTGAAGTCGTGCTCTGTATCTGAGGCTTTATCAAATCTGCACATATTGAGTGTGGCCAATAAGGAAGTCGTTAGGTCCTAGTATTTATATAATTTCTTCAATTAGTTATTTGATACATGATCAAACACCTTAGAAAAATCAAGCAGGTTAGGTCTGCTTGTTTTCAGTTCTCTATGCCTTTAGATAATTAGGTAGCTCTACTAACCATGTTACGGTATACTGACCTTGCCAGAACCCATGGTGACAAGGTGGTGATATACTTTTTTTTTTCTGGTGCATTTGGTTATTTGTGTAAGAATGACATGCGCAAATAGCATAGGTACAACACAAGGTTATTGACCCGTGATTGGAAAGCTGTTTTACTTCCTGATTTTTGTATTGGAGTTATCTTTGCCATTTTCTCTCTCATTCATTTGTATGTTACTATAGTGATGGTTTAAAGATTATGCATAAAGTTGCATGGCAATTTAGGCACTGCTCTAACAAAATGTCTCAAGAATCTTTTAAGGAGCATTAAGCTAGGGGGCTACTTGTACTTAGCATGTGGTTGTCAAGAAGTTGTGAAAAAACTCGCACCATTTTTGTATAAAGGTTTGCAGTGAAATTTATGATGGGCTGTTTCAAGATGTTGTGCGGTACCTTTCATTAATGATTTGCCAGTCGCATGTCAAACATCTTCGTCATCCCGTTTCTGCTTCAAACCAACAAATGACGCTTGCTGCCTGCCATTCAGTGTTGGCCGAAGACATTTAGCCAGAAACTTCGTACTGAATACTGACACTCGGCAAGAAAACTTTTTTTTTTCTGGTATGTTGCCTGTAGGCAACACTCCTCAATAAAGGGTCGAGTTAATGCTTACCTTAACCTTTATTTAAAGCAGTACATTTCTTGCAATTTAAAAGTATGCTTGTAAATTAGCTCAACCTATTTTAATCCTTTTGCTTTCTTCATTGGCTTGTTCTGTCTTTCTTAATATTTGTTTTAGGTGTACACTTTTTAAGACCTGCTAGCTTGAAATGCAAACTCCTAATATTCATTTTTTGTATATTGCACATGTACAAACAGGAGATGGTTTCAACCATGAGAGCTCGTCCTGAAATATTGCATTTGATGGTGCTGTTGTATTTTTGATATAGTATGAAATAAATCAAAAGGAAGATATTTGTTGTAACAAGTCAGTTGTGCCCAAGCCACTGATTAGTGTGAAACGACTTGCAGTTGAGCTGCTTGGTTGAAATGGGAAGAAGACACAGTAGCTAAAAGTGAAGAAGGGAAAGATGGGGCTACTGCACACACCTTTATTTGTTGGGCAGGACTGCACATTACAAACATCAATGCGTATGCACATAAAGGTAAAAAATAATGCTGCAGAAGTTGTTGCAATAGCCCTATGTAACTGAAAGGGTTGTGGAACTTGCTGTGGTTGTATCGGAAAGTCTCCTTGGGCCGCAAATGATATGCTCTAAAAAATGCTGTAGGACCAACCTTGGGGTTGACGTTGTAAGCGACAGCTTTGCAAGCGTTTCTCAGTGGATCATGTTATGCAGTAATGCACACATATGTTTTGCATATTTGCATATGTTCATGTTTATTGTTTTTTGTAGTAGCTTTCATTAAATGTTCATGCCTTCTTTTCTTTCGTCCATCTGATTTTTTTTCTGCTACCTCTTCAATCTGAACCTGTCCATATTTCCACTCTTCTTCACTACTGCCGCTGTGTCTGGAGATGTTAGAGATTCTCTTTCCTTCCTCCTTTGCTCATTTGGTGGCATATCAAACATGTTCAACCTCTGCGTGGCATTGTTTACGTTCATCCAGATTCACCGGGGGAGTCCTCCTTTGGACTGCTCATAGCAGAGGGCTGAGAGAAAACCACTGCAGGGCACTCCCTTTGTACCCCATAATATGCATATCTCATGTCATCGCATTGGTAGAACCATTTGTGACATGTACCATGACGAGTTGGAACACGTCCTCAATTTTTTAAAAATAATTGTTGCTATGTGATGCGCCTGATACACAGAGTAAGCGGCACCTTTATTCAGCATTAAAACATGTTTAGTAACAAGTCACAGTGTGCTTGACCTTGTAGAAACGAACCACAGTACGATGAGAGACATGCAGCGAATTTTGAGGACGAACTTCTTTCTTCATTGTCAGCTAGAAGAGGCCCACACTCACTTTTTAACTGTTGCAATGTGACGTGCCAATCGCCTGAAGTGATGGCTTGCTCGAGTTAATTCTGCCTTTTCAGATGTGTGCATGGTGTAAGGGTTAGAGCATTGAGCTTCTGTGCCGGGGCTGGAAACTGACCATAAAGCATTTTTATTTATTTATTTTATTTCTTTCTAGTGACAACTAGTGACATACAGTGTCACATGTTGGCCAGAAGCAGGCAAACCGCTAAGTGGGGAGAAGAGCCAAAGAACGCTATCGCTTTAAACAAAAGCTGTGCATGTTGCCTTGAGCTCTGCTTGAGGACCTCTCGATCCCGCCGCTGTGGCCTAGCGGCTGTGGCGTCGGTGTTGCCGAGCAGGAGTTCGTGGGTTTCATTCCAGCCTGCTGCGGCCATGTTTCGATAGGAGCAGAATGCAAATTTACGGTGCATTGGGTGCGTCTTAAAAAAAGGCCAAGGAGACATCCACTACGGCATCCCTCAGCTCACTCTGGACCTCTGGAACTTGAAACCTCACAATTTATGTTTTAGTTCACGACTTCTTAACTCTGAGCTGGGCGGTGGGTAAGCTGTTGTAATGACTGATTTTTCTGCTCGCCTACAGCATCTCGTATTGTGAGCCCTGATGTGATTATTATTATTATTATTATGTAGACTGAAACATTTGAGGTTCCTGTGCACAAGCAGCAGCATGTGGTAGTAGGAGCCCCGTGTTGTGCTTGAGGCTGTTGGAGAAGCCAGTTAAAAAATGCTTTGGCAGCTGATTTGAGAGTCTTATCTGCTTGGGTTAACTGCTGAAAATGAAAGTTCCTTTCAGACAAGAGACAAATGCATGTTGGATGATTTCACTGTTCACTTTGAACATGGAGATTATGATTGCAGTACAGCATGGAAAACAAGCCACCTAGCTATCAGCAGCAATCAGTGACGTGAGTGCAAGTTTATCATCAGTTGAGAGATAAGGGCTATCTCAGTCTGTCATGCCAGTTGGTACACTGCACCAATCTTGTTGATGTCAGTTGTCATTCAAATGCCACTGACGAAGTGCTGAATAATCATGGTACACTTTTTGATGGTGACACTGATCCACCAAAACCCTTAATGTGTGGCTCCAAAGGAAAGTGGGGCAACCGATCATCATGCTTTTTTTTTATGAAACCATAAAAGAGTCCTTGGTCATCACCTGTGGGTTCTGGTTGAAAAATTAAAGGGTGATGTCTACACTTCTTTGTTGGCTACCACAAGTGCTACCGGATGACAGACATACCACCAGTGATAATTCCCTCCGCATCTAAGACACATGCACTACTTATCAGCTGACCCAAAGAGGCGTTATTGGCAAATTGAACTCAGTGCTTTTGTTGAATGCTTTTGGGGGGGATATCTAGCGGGCTTAATGAAACCAAATCCTGCCTTTTAGTTTGCACTCAGCCTCACCAAAATTTCATAAACTAATAGATACCACTGCGTCGGTCCTGCAGCAGTAAATATGCAGGGTATACCTAGATATTTCTCATTATTTTCTCAGCAACATTTGTGGAAAACACCTAAGATGGCTTCTATGAACTCTCCAGGAAATACAGTGCTCTAGCCCCATGCTGAAGTTGGGAAAGTTCCACTTTGGTGTTGAGGAACTCCAGTACTTAATTCTGTGAGCCATGAATGTGTGCAGTCTTATCCAGATATGATCACAGCCATCACAAATGGAGGCTGTCAGGTGTTTCTGGTCAAAGGCCCAGTGTTTCTGAAAGGCTTATTGCAAATTCTGCATGCATAGCCTCACAATTAATGGGCAGTACAAGAAAACACAATGCCTTCACTGTCTTCTCTTTTCTGTCTCCTTTTCAAGAAATGTAATTCGCGCCATAATCAAGTATACCTAGAAAACACAATGCCTTTGCATGGGCTGATCCATCGCAACTGCATTTAACAAGCTCCGGCAGTGCTGGTAAGTGCCTCCTCTGCATGATAACTTTGACAAATAGATTTCAACCAGACTCCATACGGATGCCAGCAGCGTTAGTCTAGGTGTTGTGCTCATTTAGTGGCAAGAGTGTGCCAATAGAGTTGTGGCATATGCAGATAGAATGGTATCATATTCTATGTCCCATAACTCAGCAACAAAAGAAGAATGGCTTGCTATAAAGTTCTGCCTGTATTAGAGTGGCTGTTCCAGTGACCACCACTACCTTTGCTGGCTAACCAATTGGAAGAATTCTTCTGGTCAACTAGCATGCCATAGTACAAAGTTTCAAGAAGTTGACATGTCAGGGGTGACAAACCCCTATGACAGCATTTTCGAAGCCAAATGCCACTCTAGTTCACTGTTCAAGCTGGGAGCCACAAATAATGAAGATGTGGCTTTTACGGGTGTTTACACAACTACCACTTTCCAGCAGCAATGACTAGATTTGAAGTTGATTGGCGACAGTTACTGTAACGTTTGCTGTTATCTGGTTCTCATTCGCTATAGCTTACATACCTTAACATATAGTATTGCTTGTGCTTTAATTTTACTTACACGGTAATTCTGTATGCATAAAAAGCATGCAGGTCAAATGTGCAATAGCATTAGTAGTAAGTCAACACTGGCACTGTTACTTTATATTCTGCTGTCTTTATCCGAGTTGGGCTTTGTTCTAACTATCAGTATGTCACATATCTAGGCAAAGAAGTCTGTCTCTGGAACCTCACCTGCTTTCACAAAAATTTATAGATATCTACTGGGGATGTACTTTAGTTTGTAGAAGTCTGGTCACTAGTCTGGTCTACAAGTCTGGTACAAGTCTGGTCACAAGATGTCTTATTGAGGTCACTTTCAATAAATTTCTTTTGTGAAGGCATGCCAATGCGTATTGGAGGTAACGCTTATCTTGTGTATGAAGCAGTATTGATCAAAATGATCTGCCCATCCGATGTTTTGTCTGCTACTGCTAGTTGAGCACCAAGGCAATACTTTCTCTGAATGAGGTGGATGTTACGTCGCATATGAAGCAAACAGGACTATGGCAAGAATAAATACCCATGTGGAACTGAAAAAAAGAAGACAGGATTACTTCAGACCATCTTGTTAGTGGGCACGCCATTAAAATGGTCTCGCCACATTTTCCCAGTTCCTGCAGTTTGTGCATTGTGATATATTGTTTCCTTTTACAGCGAAGCTGTATATGGCTAGCCGATTCATCAGTCCGTTACCTGTACGCAGAAGCTATCGTCATCAGCAATGGCTCGAGCGTCGTCTTCTTCCACAGCTGGCTCGTTGGCGCCTCTCGCCACAACCACGCGAACGCGCCCATGCCACTGCTCCCGCATTCGTCGTTGTCGTCTTCTTCCGCAGCTGGCTCCGTTGCCGCTCATCATTCCAGCGTAGAATTTCACTTCTCTTCTGTCGTCGTAATGGGGAGGCCGCATTTACGGGGGTATGAGCCATTGCTTAAGGGAGTATGAGCCATTCGTTGTCTTAAAGGACGGGCAGATTTAATTTTGAAGCAATTTAATTTTGAAGAATCACAAGCGGCAATGGCGACAACGGTGGACTGTGAGCATACCGCCAGTGACGTCGTTCTCTCCGTCACAGCCGAACTTGTGTGTGACCTCATTAAAAAAACGTTTAACCTTGCACTCGGCCGCACAACGCTTGAAACAGCGAAGCTGGGCGATGGTAGCCCAGCATTTTCCGGAAGTGCGCGCAAACTTTTCATCTCATTACTCATGATGATTAGTGGAATCTCGATGATACGAATCTCACGGGGTCAAGAAAAAAATTGTATTAGCCGAAATTTATATCATCGAAACACAATTAAAACTAGCTAAATTAAAGAGTCAAGAGGTGAACTCACTCAGGCACACGTACGTAAAAAGCATTTACAGTATAGACCACTTATAACCTAACCGTGTATAGTGCAGAACTGGCTACAACGCGGCCTTTTCCGACTCCCGTTTACCCTCCCATAGAACTCCATGTATACGCATACCGCTTACAGTGCAGCCGCTTGAGACGAAATTGCGGCTTCCGCGGGAAAATCTCGCCGACAAGGGCGGTGGGGGGGGGGGGGGGGCGGCTCCTACTCTGCCAACAAATGCGTTCTTGTACTTTGCGCCTGTGCCGGCTGTCGGTGTTATCGCGCGCACCGCATCTTGAAAGTGATCTCCACGCGGCTCTGACCTTTGGATGCGCTGTGCTTACGCCGCTCAGTTTCCGTAGAAGCGATTGACCGCACGAACCTTCGCTTGCTACGGTGGCCGCGCGCGTGGGGAAGCGCGGCCGCCGCGGCGAGCGAAGAGACAAAAAGAAAAGCACAAAAGCAACAAAAGCGTCACCGCTTCAAACTCTTCGCGCCCAGTCGCAGCTTCCGCACTGTCCGGCGCCCTGTCGGCGCCTCCGCACCAAAAGAGAAAGGGAAAACGCGCGTGACTACGCGCTGTTCTCTTTTGCGGCCGTCGGTGGGGCGGCGTTTATTCATATCAACCGACGCGGGTCGAAAATCGATTCGTAGCAACCGTTCTCTAGCACGCTGCAAAGTAATGGGGCTTGGCCGGGACCTCAGAAAAATTCGTATCATCTGGAAATTCATAATAGCCGTGATCGTATCATCGAGATTCCACTGTAGTTTCTTTTCACGCGTCTCGGACTTACGGCCGTCACTGCGTGTTGCATAGCGCAGCTTGCAACACCGATACCGTGTTGCAATGCCAACAACGGGTTCCAGCAGACCCGCTCCTTGAATGCGTCTCTCTCACTCTTGCTCTCATTTTCTTTAGCTCTCTCCCGAGCATAGCACGCAAAACCTCTTCTTCACCTTGCAGAACATGAGTGTGGGAACGGGCCAGCTGTGGACGAAGACGACGACGCTCGACCGCAATCATATCGTTTGCGTGGATGCATGTTTAGCAAGCGTGGTTGTGTTGCCTAGAGGTTACGACACTCGCCTTGGGACCGTGGATACGCGGGTTTGAATCCTGCCTCAGCAAGAAAGTTTTTCTTGTATTTCTTGATAGTTTCTCGATACGAACCACAAATTACGGCTGGCTTAAACAGCTTCTCTGTTAAAAACACAAAGACGTAACCAATAATTGAGAAAGACTTTAATGAATAGTCGGGATTAACCCAGTGATAAACACCGGGGCCGCATGTTTCAGCTTCGCTGGTTAACCATCTTTACGGAGTGCTTGGGCAGTGATTTTTCTGTGTTTCTTTTCTCTAACAGCACAGCATTTGCTTTTTATGCTGGGGATTTTTTAAATTTTGCTTTCGCATGCCAGAAGATATGTGCAGTTTGACACTTCTCAAAAGTTATTTCGTGTTTATGGAACTTACTATTCTTTTTTTCTCAAGCAGAATAAACTTTGCATTTGTTGGAATGACAAGCTGTAAGAATTCGTTTGCATTAAGATATACCTAAATTTTGACAATGCCTTACTCCGCAGCATTCTTTACAGCCTAAAATAGGCTAGTAAAACCACAAAAAAAAATACGAACAAATAAATAAACATTTTTCTCAGAAAAGTATAGGGTTTTGCATGTTGTTTATTAAAGCCTCTGTGTGTTCACATATTACGCTCAAGTGATTCCAGCGTATTCAGATGCTGCACATGTGCCTTCCTCCAGGGCTGGGGCTGTGGCTACCGAACCTTGCAGACAATCTGCTCCTGGGTGGTATATCAAAAGCACAAGACAGGGGTGAGTGGACTCTACAATTAGCAAGGAGTGTTGTATTAAACAACAGAATTGTGGCCAAGGTGAAGGCAAACATAGTTCAGAATGGCAGCAGATCAGGTGATCTGGTGAGATTAGGAAATCTCCAGGCATACGTCATATTCAGCTGATGCGAGATGAGCATAATTGGAGACCACTGGGAGAGATATTCATCATGCAGTGGATATAAAATAGGCTGGTGAGCAGGATGATTCGCATCAAACTGCTTCTGACCGGCTGTATGCTTATCAGCAAATTTGGGCTTGTTTTTGCCCAGTAAGATTCTCCAGTTGCCGGTCATGGTTTATTTATATTGCTTGTATTTATATTGCGTGTATTATTTATATGCTCGTCATGGTTTATTTATTTGTCAAATTTTATTTATATTAATGCATTGATAAGCCCTTTCACATAGAGAAATCTTGCTCTAGAGAATATAGCTTATGTCTGTACTTTCATGGGAAGCAAGAACAAGCCAAAAGCTGTCACTACCATTGACCATTCAAAACTAGCTCGGTATGCAGTAATAATGACAGAAGAGGAGAGAAAACTGGGGAAGTTGACACTGCTCCAGAATTAGAACTGACCGCACTTGGGTTGTATTGTTCACGTTCATCTATGCCACACTGCTAGTTTTAACCATCAGTTATGACTGTTTTTGCTTAGCGTTATTTCAAAATGAGCCACCTCCTTGAAAGTGGCTTTTTGCTTGTGCTTACTTAATGAAATATCCTGCTGGTTTGTTTGGAGATGCCTCGGTGCCATAGCTAAAGCACAATCATATTGACAACAAAGCCATGAGACACATACTATGCTACTTCCAACAGTTTGATCTTGGAAGCAAATGTGTGCCATAATATATAGGCTACATCACTAACACACCTCATTCACCACACATGCATTATTTGAGACAATTGATATAAAAACAATAAAGCATATATTGCGTTGACATTTTTGTGTCTTTGAAGATGCCACAGCACCTTCTGTGTGAATACTATTTACATATGCATCCTTACCTTGGGCTATCCTTTGTTCCTCTATTATCTCACGTGTGAGTTTAGTAGTAGATGGTGCTGCGTATCGAGAGCGAAGCACGGGAGAGGAGCGTGGCTGCTGTACGCGCCTTGTATATGACGTGGTTTAGTTATTCATATATACATGGATAGTTATTGTGGAGGAGTTCTGCCTGGTTTTAATATGCTCGCCCTGAGGTTCAAGGCAATGTCTATGTAACCTATATTCTAGATTTTTTTTGTGTGCTCCCTCTTTGTCAGTAATGTCCCCGGGAGCCTGCGGCTTTGCCAAGCTGTCACATTAGGCAGCTGTATCTGTTGGGTCTCCCGCATCATGTAAATTGTTACATTATGTAAACAAAGTTCAAAGAAAATTGATAATGTCATAATTATGGCTTGTTGGTTGAACGTCTTGAAGTTACAGCAGCGCAACAAGGGACAGGAAATAATGCACACAGTGCTGACTTCAAACACTTCTTTACACAAAAAAGCCGGCAGATCCCACGCCCTGTGGGAATTGATGTCATGTGAAGCAGTGTGCCTACCAAGTTAAAAGAAACGACCATGAGAGCACCATGACATAGGCGGCTGTTTCATGACCTACTTAAGACGCATGTCATGGCATGCATGTGTTATTCATGCTCATGACCATGACTTCGACAATCAACCTTTAGCCTTTTTCTTCACTTAGTACAACATGCGAACCCATTTCATTGATTTTTGAGTGTTCATATTGTCATTTCATTTTTGCCATTTCATTTTGTCATTGTCATTTTTGCTGAGTCATGGTCATGAATATGACTTCTACCACCATCCTTTAGTGTTTCCTTTACTTGGTACTCACGTAAAAACCCATTTCTGTTCATTTTGAATGTTAATCTTTTTTTCGCCGAGTCATTGTCATTTTTGCCGAGTCATGCTCATGACTATGACTTCTACCAGCATCCTTTAGTGTTTCCTTCACTTAGTACCGATGTCCGAGCCCATTTCAGTGGTTTTTGAGTGTTAATCTTTTTCGCTGGGTCATTGTCATGACCCACATAACATGCACGTCATGACATTTATGTCATGACCTATCACTTATGTTCGTCATACACTCCTGTCATACTATACCAATTTTGGTACCTACCAAGTTAACGAAATTACCATGAGAGCACCAAGACGTAGGCGGCTGTTTCATGACCTACATGACACGCATGTCGTGACATATCATTTATGTTCGTCGTATACTCTGGTCATAGTATGCCAATTTTGGTACATACCAAGTTAGCGAAATGACCATGAGAGTACAAAGACGTAGGCGGCTAGATAGATAGATTGATAGATACTGTCAAAGTAGCAAATGCTTGCCAAGAAATGCTTCGCATTTAAAAAGCAGACCTGTTCTTTTGGAGTCGTGAAGTGATGGAAGCCAGCACTGCATGCGTCCTCTGCAGTTCCTGCCCCTCGGTGCGCTGTTTTAATAAAAAAAAGTAAACTGCTCTTCACCCTTCTAATTTTCATCCAACTGAGAGCCTTCTTACTGAAGTGGGACTTTTTTTTTTGCAGGAGGGTGCAAGGGCTGTGCCAAGCATTGCTGAGATCCAGGCAGCCCTCGTGACGCTTGGCGATAAGGAATCCCAGTTCAGCGGGTCACGCGACTGGATTGGCAGCACCGAAGTGTTCCTCTGTCTTGACCACTTCTACCAGGTTAGCAGTGAATACTTGTACTTGAAACAGCCCATTCTTGTGTGAGATCATTGCTACGATGGGTGTATTGCCCTCTCACATGGGTCTCGTTTTTCAGCCTTTGTAGAGTCCCGTCACGAAGCTTTGAGGCTACATTGGTTTTGACTGCTTTGTGAAAGTTAGAAAAGGCAATTGCTGAGCAAGCAAAAAAAAAAAGAAGAAGAAAAGAACAATGGGGGTTGGCGGTCGATGGGGTGAGTGTTGGAAATTAATACATTGAAATTGTAGGAATTTTCATCATCCAATGCCATCTGTTGTTTTACTAAGTATTGCTTTCATGACATATTACGAGATTCATGGTAGTGCGTGCCTGTGTGTGCTCCCCAGCATACATATAGCAATACTAGATGGCAATAGAGAAGGAACACACACTGGGCAACAGGGCTGGACGGGTGGCTGCAGGACAAACAAAGTGCATGGAAAGCAGTTGTGCTGATTTGCCAAGGATAGGCTTGGCAGCTGAATTGTAAGTGCCACGGTAGTGTGGTGCCACTTTTACAGTGTAAGCTGTTATGGGCTCATTCCAATAGCCATTTCGGTTGGCGATGGTGTCCGCCGCCACCACTGCTGCCCGTGGTGTCCATTACAGCTATTGCTGGGAATGAGAAAAAAAAAAAAAAAACCCAGCTCCCCCTGGGCCCGCTGCGTGGGAGTCAGCTACTTTACAACTGAACCATGCCAGCGCTTGCTAGCATGCAGCGAAAAAATGTCCGCGAGGAAACACATGATGAGGAATGCACACCGCGTAGCATCTTACATGCGCACTGAGCGTTGCATTTGCATGTTATTGCACCAGGGGGCACACCATGCACAGGTAATGGTACAAGGTACAAGGTTTCAGGAAGAAAAAGAAGATTAAAGAGATATATACGAAAATGCAAGAATGAAAAATATGTATAGCGTACCTGATGAAATAAAGCAAGCTAGGTGACTGTCACTGTCCCGTTTCAAAGGGAATGCCATAAATCATCATCATCATCATCTAGCATCGTATCATGCTATTTCTCATGCGATGTGACATGAGCGCCACATAGCGTCGACACGTGTGAACATTGCATTGCAGGTGCGCTATATTTCACCAGGTGTCCCAACATGTAGCAGTTCAATGGAGTATGTAGCTGGATCTGGTTAACTAAAGCAAGCTAGATGACTGTTTGTCACCACCTCGTTTCGAAGGGGATGCCAATAAACCATCATCAACAGCATCGTATTGTGCCACAGGTCAAGGAATGTGACATGTTTTCCACATAGTCTGGATGCCTGTGTTTACTCTTCGGCACATGTTATGGCGCCTCCTCGCAAGGTACGAACCTCTGCTGAAGAAGCGAATCGTAGAGCTTCTTCAGAATCGTAGAGCAACCAGGCAACGTCAGTCTCAGCAGACAGCTGTGCAGAGCCTGTAGTGTTGCGGCGCAAGGCACAGCTCGCCGTCGACGCCTGGGGGACAGTTCAAATTGTTCTTATGAATACGACGCGAAGAGACTTCGCCACGAAGACCCTGTAGTGCTCGGTGCAGAAAATTAAATTGCTATGGAGCTGCTTCTCCAGCTTACGCTGTGACTGCGCTGCGTGTGCTGCGCAGGCCTGTGACTTTTTTATGCGATTCATTCTACTTGAACCCTAATGTTATCTAACTTTGTAGCCCCAATAAGCACATTGCTCTACCCAGCGACCATCCTCCTAGCAGGAGTGCAGCACGATGTGACGAGACATAATGCTTGGAGAACACACCAAACACAGATACAAGCCTTGTCTCTGAAACAGATGTACAGTTGCAGGCTAAAGTCACGAGACCACAGCATCAGGGAAGAGCTTAAATTCTTCTAGCATAGCTTTGCAACTTTGAATTGTCTCAATGCATTGCATTCGTCAAACAGATGCACATAGGCAGCACCACTCGACTTCAGCATGCCATGACTGGGCTGATAAGAAAAATACTTTTTGCGGCATCTCTGGTCTTAAAAGTTTTGCTTCCGAATGTACCTATAAAGCAGAACCACTGCAACATTAAGGAATTGTTGCAGTTATTCTTGTGTCACGAATTCTGACAGGCTAGAGGCAGACAGGGACAAGTTGCACAGCAAAGACACACATTTATACAGTCGAACCTCAATATATCGAACAGCGCGGTGATCGCGAAATAGTTGGATATATCCAGAATTCGATATAAAAAAATCAAGTAAAAAATGCGTCAAAAACTTGTGGAAAACAACCAATGAACCAATCATGGTGCAGTAAGTACTCACTTGAGGATTCAAACAAAGCATTTATTGCGTCGGCTTAAAATACTGAAAAAGGGTAGCCTGCTTTTTGTTGGCAATGGCGTGTTTGACGACTGCGTCCTCAATGTAATTCAGGCGATCCACAAGTGATAGGCCTTGCTTGCCCCCCGTGGCACTTGTCCCCGCGAGTGTCCAGCGTTTGTCGCGGAAGCATTTGCCAGAATAGGCCCGTCTCGTCAGCATTGAACATTTGGTTAGGCTCATACTTTGCGAGAACTTTGGGCCACTCGTGATCAAGCCACTTCTGAATTTCTTCATCATTGGCGTCCTCACTCTCTCCCGACACCGTCTTCCCAACAATGTCGAAGCGAGTCTTGAATCGTTGCAGCCAACCGCTGCTCGCACTGAAATTCTCGGCGCCGAGAATGAAGGCAAAGTTCTGTGCCTTCTGTTGCAAGGTCGGTCCCGATATAGGAATATTTCGGGCCCTTGCGTTTATGAACCACTCGTGAAGCGCCTTCTCAACATCTTCGAAGGCAGCTTTGCGTACACGCCGCGCGCCGGAGTGCTGACTCTTCTCGGCCTCGGCCTTTATGTTGCCTTTGTTTTTGAGCAGAGTACTCAATGTGCTCCTTGGTATGCCAAACGCTTCTGCGACGCTCGACTTCTTCTCGCCATTCTCGACGCGCTGGATTGCTTCTAGTTCAGCAGCAAAAGTCAGAGTCGTCCGTTTCTTAGCTTTTGCAGCCATCGTTACACACACCACGACCTGTGACAGGCCTAACTCCACACACACGAACACAACGAGGCTACGAGCGCAAAGATCGATGCGACCAGGGATGCGACGACGGGGAGGAGCTAGTCCAACAAGTGCAGTGCGTCAACCCGCCGACGCTGCAAGGATGCGGCGTGCGCACGCCGCTACGTTCAAGTGGCGCTCTTGGCGCCATCGATGTATGATCTCTTAAAATCATAGGCAGCGGTACAAGCTAAATTTTTGAAAAAGAAAGATAATGAGAGGTATACAAAAATGCTAGATAAAGAACATGTGTAGTATACCTGATTAAATCAAGCAGGCTAGGTGACTATTTGTCGCCACCCCGTTTCAAAGGGGATGCCAATAAATCATCATCATCATGTGTGCAGTGGTCGTAAACGCCCACCGCGCTGCTGCTAGTTTCGAGAGTGTTGCGGGAAAGCTCGCCGCCTGTCAACGGAGCGCGGGCGGTCTGGGGTGGCCGAGTTCGATATATCCATTATGCGTCAAACATCGTTCGAAATAAAAAATAAAAAATGCATGCGATTTCCCGCGTGATATAGGAACCGTTCGATATAGGCAATAATTCGATATATCCGTGTTCGATATATCGAGGTTCGACTGTAACTGTACAACAGACATTATACAAACAACCCTACACAGACAGTGCACCCACGTTAACCCTTTCAGGGTCAATGGCGTACATGTACCTGCTCCGCGAACACCTTCAAAATGGTCAATGATGTACATCTACGTCATCGCTTGTACATTTAAAAAGCGCGCCTCTTTCGATCATTTCTTTCGCTTGGCATGTGCTGCCACTTGACGGGAAGATGTGGAATTTTTACTTGTGCCAAGACCTCTCCATTTTTTTTTTCTTTTTTATGTCTGCTATTGTTTGCGCATCCGGGCATGGGCACGCGTGCGCGGGGAGGTGGCAAGTGCGCGCCTCTTTCGATCATTTCTTTCGCTTGGCATGTGCTGCCACTTGACGGGAACACGTGGAATTTTTTGCTTGCGCCAATGCCGCTCCGTCTTTTTTTTTTTATGGCAAGGGCGTGTTAGCTACTGCTTGCGCATCCGGGCGCGCGCCCAGCAGCGGTGGCAAGTTTCGGTTTTCTCCTGCGGCGGCTCCCGCTTGTTGCAGGCGCTAAACTGATGGCTATCTGGTTTCAAATCTCTGAAAGGGTGACCGCTTGCTACTCGATCGTTTATCGCTTACCGTGGCGCGATTACACCTGTTCCCGGGCAGGCGCGTATATACACAAACGATGCTGCCGTTGTCGTGTTTTCTTTTTTGGAGACCACAAAAGCTCTATCGCACCTTGTCGGCGATAAGATGAATGCTGAAGGCACTTGTTTCGGTTTCTGGAGGTGCACACAACCACTTTTCAGTGCGCTTTTCTTATTCATGAATAAACATTGTGTATTTTACAACACAAACAATTTTTCCGTCACTTTACTGTCACTGTAAAAAAAGTACGACCATTTTTTTTTTTCGAAATAGGTTCTTTCGAAGAATTTAAATCAGCATTAAAGAAAAATCAACCCTGGGGGTTTGCATTTGGCAAAAAAGTTCAACCTTCAAAGGGTTAAGAATGTGGAGAGGATGAGGGCAGCTTCTTCTGCACGGTCGATTATCTCGACAGAGATGCAAGCACGATCGAAGTTGGATGCAACTCCCTCTTGCCTTTATTGGCGCCGCCTTTTATATACATCAGTGCGCTCCTTATCTCCTACATCTCTTCCCCGAGATTGTTTAATATTTAGATACCTTACACTAAAGCATTTCACAAATTAAGTTGCTTGGATGTCTTCACTTGACGCACAGACCTTGTGCAGCACTACTTGGTGTTTTTCACAGAGGGTGTTGCAGGCAAGGAACCGCCAGGTTCCGTGCCTGTGCTTGTATCTGTGTTTGCTGTGTTCTCCAAGCGTTATGTCTCGTCACCCTGTGCTGCACATCTGCTGGCAGGATGATCGCTGGGTTGGACGCAGCTATCACCTGCTGCATTCGCATTGCTTTCCTCTCCTCTTGCGGTCGTAGGGCACAGTTTCGTTGTCTCGGAGAATAGCTCCAGGTTGATGTGGTTGCGTACGATGATTTCGCTCGGTGTTTTGACGACGTATGAACGGGGCTTCGCTGCCGGGCTCAGCACCGTTGCAGTGGTCTGTATGTCGTGAACCCACGCAGCTCCTCCAGACTCGAGGGGAGGAAGGTGGGAAGCTGCATGCTGTCGGTCAAAGTTCTTCTGGCGACGTTTGGCCACCTCATCTATTTGGAAGGAGGCACCGGATGCCCACCTGCGCTCCAAGTGGTCAGATAACTTTGGCAACCTCGTGCAGAGACTTCGTCCCATCAGCAGCTGTGCCAGACTGTACCGTGTGACTCCTAGAGTGTCCCTGTATACCAACAATCCAAGGAAAGGATGATTTGCTTTTTGAAACGTTTCCTTGACCCGTTTGCACCATTCCTTCCACTTCTCTTGTTTCATTGTCGATAGTTTGGGCTGGATGTCACATGCTTTGCAAAAAGCAGCAATGGCATTTAAAGTGAATTGAGGTCGTTTATCACTTTGCACCACACTGGAAACTATGAAGCAATAAAAAAATTCACCGACGATTACGATACTCCCTAATGCGAAATTTAAGCGCAGCTCTATATGTGTTTTCATTTCGCGATATATTGGCTGGCGCGGACAATCGGTCTAGTGCGGCACATTGCAAACGGAGCGTAGTGTAGCGCGATTGCCTCGCTAATCTGGAGACCGCGAGAGCCAGCGCGTGGGACCAGCTGTCGTGTGGGCGTGATTCACAGCAGTCACTGTTCACGGACCTCCCAGACGAACAGTGCTCGGGCATTTTTTCCGACCGTGATTGTAGATGATGCGTGCTACTCTGCCACCATCTTGTAGCCACGCCACTGCACTATGCTTTTTTTCTCACCTTTTCGCCATACCTTCCCCCGCTTTCTGCCTCATGGTTCCGCTGAACCCTCCTCTCTGCTTTCCTCCTCGTGCCTCTTCGCTCCTGCCGCTTTTTTCATCCCCCTCTGGGTGCCGCGTTTGCTCTGATCTTTTGCTGTGCTTGTTTGCTCGGTTACAAGTGACAACGCCAACGCTTTCCGCAGGAACGGGCACCTAAGAGCTGTGCTCTAAAATGCTTTTGACTGCATCGATGACTGCTTGTTACGTGCTTCTTCAGAGAATCACTCAGGACACCTTGAACGGTAATCAACTACAAGATAATTACGGCTTTAAAACAGAAATAAATCCATGCCAAGCTCATCCAATGGTTGTGGCGGTGTTTTCATTATGATCATTGGCCCACTTTTTTGGATGCGTGTCTGTTGCTTGCATAATAATATTATAGGGTTTTACGTGCCAAAACCAGTTCTGATTATGAGGCACGCCGTAGTGGGGGACTCCGGAAATTTCGACCACCTGGGGTTCTTTAACGTGCACCTAAATCTAAGTACACGGGTGTTTTCGCATTTCGCCCCCATCGAAATGCGGCCGCCGTGGCCGGGATTCGATCCCACGACCTCGTGCTCAGCAGCCCAACACCATAGCCACTGAGCAACCACGGCGGGTGTCTGTTGCTTGCAGTTGAAAATGTCTCTTACATGCTGCGATACCCCATGCCACCACACTGATTCTTGAGTTCTTTGGTCACAGTGATTTATCCCCTGATGACTCTCATCAATTAATTCCAAGGTGTCCTTCTGAAGTGCAACCGGGATAATGAAACGATTACCTTTGAGCAGCACGCCATCCTGTACAGTGTAGTCGCCACAGTGACTCTAGTAGTTCTTGAGGTGCATTAGTAGCTTTTTGCGTCGTGGCCATCCGTAGTTGGTATACATACTGCATTAGCATGCAGCATTCTCCGTCCACCGGCGGGTGCCTGCGAATGTCTTCTAAGTTGAGAAGGTTAGTGTCTGTGACCATGGAAACATGAATTTCCAAAAACTTCTCGTCCATGTCAACTTGAGCTACTAGTGGCAAGCTCGCAGGTGCTCTCGACAGTGTGTCGGCTGCAGTTGTAGCTAATTGTTTGCTGAGAATGTACATGACTTTAAACTGGTAGCGCATAAGCTTGATAAAATATTTTGTATGTGCGTAGGCATCTTGTCCAAATCATCTTGTCGCAACAGCGTTACTATCGGCTTCAGTTTCTGCCGTGAATTTGATTCCGTGTAGGCAATCGGTTTCGACCAGTACAGTGTAGACCGCTTATAATGTAAGTCGCCGGAGTCGCGAATATCCGCACTATAAGTGGTACCGCACTGTAACCAAAGCAACAATTTTCAAGGCCACATGCAACATGCAACACATGTGCACCGAGCCGCCACGCATATGCGACAGTCAAGGAATGCGGCTAGAACGTTTGCATTCAATTTACAGTCGAATCTCGTTAATTCGAACCAAATCACGCGGCGGCGCCTCCGACCGGCATTGCTCCGGCACTGCGATAGAGTAAAAGCTTAGGAGAGACCCCTCAATGTCGCGCGCGAACAAAACAAAAAAAAAAAGAAAGAAAGAAAGAAAGAAAACGCGGCGGAAATTTCACCCTCTCTCAAATGGCAAGGTCGCCGATTCTGCGTTGCGCCGGAACATGCATGTACGTGCCGACGTCTCAGCCACGCTACCGTAGCCACGTGTAGAAAATGGCAGTGAACCCTTCTTTCTCCTTTATGCTTCCTTGCACGCTGCGGCTACGGCGCAGAGGGAAGCAGCGACGCTGTCCCAGGCCGGCCAACGAAACTGCCCACGCCGGCAAACGCCTGCTTCCCGATAACGGCAGAAAACGAAACTTCGGCGAGCTGGAGCGGCAGCGCGTGCACGGTGGCGGGCGCGCACAGTGACAGTCGAAAGTGAGGGAGCTACGAGGGAGGGCGAGGGGAGCCACTGAAGCGGCGGAGTTGCCGAGGCGAAATCCGCTTCCCTGCCGCCCTCCTCCTTCACATTCCACGGTCTCCGCGTGCGCCCTTTGCCGTGCCGTGGCGGCGCCGCCCGTTCCCCGAAGTTTCGTTTACTGCCGTTATCTTGAAGCGAGCGCTGGCCGGCGTTGGCAGTTTAGTCGCCCTCGCTCGCTATGCGCGCCGTGATATTTCACGACTCGCACTCAAGATTCTGGTTTCAGCCTCACTGGCTGTTCGTTCGCGCCACATGCCCTTCTCCTCCACTTCGTCTCTCTCTCTTCCTCGAGCACTCCTTGGGGCGCCCGTTTGAGGAGAGCGTTCGCCGTCTCCGCTGACTTCCGTACTCCCAGGCAGCCACACTGTAACCGGTATTTCATTTCCCGCAACTGCACTATAAGCGATACGTGTATACATGGAGTGCTATGGGAAAATTAACGGGAGTGTGAAAAGACTGCACCATATCCGATCCTGCACTATAAGCGGTTACGTTATAAGTGGTCTATACTGTATATATTTGTATCTACTGGTTGAAATGACAGATTTTTCTGTTTGACTGTAGCGTTCCTCTGTCTTAGTTAACGATCCGGACGCTAATGCTACGGCTCTTTATCTTTCCGAATGGTTGTTGCTGCATGAGTACCGCTACAATCCCGAAAGAAATGGCGTTGCTTGACGCTATTGTTTTGTGACCTGGATAGTCCTTTGCAGCACAAAGATCAGAGCTGAGCATGGCTTTTACCTGATTAAAAACCGAGTGTTACAGCAGTCCCCAGTGCCAGTAATTTTATTTCTTTTGCTCAGTAGCGCTTTGATGGGTGCTGTGACCGCCGACAGATGCGGTAGGAAGCGTCCAATGTGATTGGCTATCCCTAGGAAACTTCTGCGATGTTAGTTGTACCTTCAAGGTTGCATAGTGCTTCCAGCTTGTCAGGGCTTGACGAGATGTCGTTGGCCGCGATAACAACTACGAGGAACTCAACTTTGTCTTGCAAAAACAGCACTTTGCTCGGTTAAGCTTAATGCGAGCCTTGTCAAGTCACTCCAGTGCATTTATCGTGCTCCTCTCTGTCCTTGCCATATACGAGGGTGTCATCAATCATGTTTACTACCATCAGCCGTCCTTCAAGGATTCTAGTCATTTCTTGCCGATAATACTCGGGTGCTGAAGGTAGACTGAAGGGAAGACGACGGTAGCAGTAACGACCAAAGGGAGGTTTGATGGTGGTGTGTTCTTGGCAGTCCTCGGACAACGAAACTTTGTGGAATCCCGCAGTCGCATCCAGCTTGGAAAAGACATTTGCATCCCCAAGAACTCCAAGTACTCCCTCGCCTTTTGACAAAACCTGTATTATCGCGGCGCACAAGAGCATAGCGAGCGAGGGCCACGAAACTGCCCACGCCGGTCAACGCTGGCTTCCCGATAATGGCAAAACAGGAAACATCAGCGTGCGGGCAGCGCCATGGCGACGGGTGCATGCAGAGACCGTGGAAGGAGAGGGAGGAGGGCGGCGGGGGAAGTGGATTTGGTCTCGGCAACTCTGCCGCTTCGGTGGCTCCCCTCGTTCTCCCTCTCAACTCCCTCGTAGCTCCCTCACCTTCGACTGTCACCGTGTGCGCCCGCTGCCGTGCCGGTGTCGCCGCTCCAGCTGGCCCGGCGCCAGCTTCCCTAAGTTTCGTTTTCTGCCGTTATTGGGAAGCGGGCATTTGCTGGCATGGGCAGTTTTGTTGGCCGGACTGGGACACCGCTGCTGCTTCCCTCTGCACTGCAGCCGCAGCGTGGAAGGTTAAGACGCGACTAGAAAATAGAGGAAGCATAAAGGAGAAGGGTTCACTGCCATTTTCTCCACGTGGCTGAGACGTTGACACGTACACGCGTGTTCTGGCACAACGCAGAAACGGCGACCTTGCCATTTGAGAGAGGGTAAAATTTCCGCCGCGTTTTTTTTGCTTCCTTTTTCTAACATTTTTTTTTGTTCGCGCGTGGCCTTGAGGGGTCTCTCCTAAGCTTTTGCTCTGGCGGTGCCGTAGCAATGCCGGTCAGAGGCGCCGTCGCGTGACTTGGCGCGCTGCTGAGAGCATTGTTGGTGGCTAGGCCGCTGCCGCTGGCTAGGCCGCTGCCGCTGTTGATCACGTGTTCGTATGATCCACAGCGGCGCGGCAACGTGTTCGGAACAGCCGATTTTTTTCGTATTGTGAGCAATGTATTTCGGCCGGGGATGGTTACGAATTCGTATCACACTGAAATTCGTACCAGTTAGGATCGTATCACCAGGGTTTTACTGTATAATTGTATGCCTGTCTGCCTCGCTAAACATGCAGTTGTGGATTAGTGTTCAGTTGTATTTTTCGTTGTGTTGTTCGTCATCGCAGTGCTATTTATGAACATTAAGCACGTACAGACCAGGTGGCTGTGGCATTCTGCTGCTGAAGACGCGGTCGCAAATCCAACTTCCGGCCACGGTGGCCGCATACAGTAGAGTCTCGTTGATACGATCTTAACGGGAACCGGAAACTAAACGCCTCATCCGACAATCATATCATCCGAAATACATTGCTTCTGTAAGACATTGGCTGGTGTTATGATCGGCTTGGAACTGCACCTGTCAAATGTGGGAATCAAGCTCGAGCGCCTTTCCCGTGACGAGATACAGTAAAAGCTCGATGATATGAATCTCACGGGGTCACGAAAAATATTCGTATTAGCCGAAATTCGTATCATCGAAACACAATTAAAACTGTCGAATCTCGATAATTCGAACTCGAAGGGGCCCGAAAATTTGTTCGAATTAAAAGGACGTATTTTTGAAGTATTCGTGCACCATAGCACGATGCACTAACGGTGCGAGTCGTGAAATATCGTGGCGCGCAAGCGCATAGCAAGCGCGGGCCACGAAACTGCCCATGCCGGCTAACGGTCGCTCCCCGATAACGACAGAAAACGAAGCTTCAGGGAGCGAGCGGGCGGCGCCTGCACACGGGTGCGCGCGGAGACCGTCGAAGGTGAGGGAGGAGGGCGGCAGGGAAGCGGACGCGTCAACTCCGCCGCTTCAGTGGCTCCCCTCGCCCTCCCTCTCAACTCCCTCGTAGCTCTCTCACCTCCGACTCCGTGCGCACTAGAGTGTACTAGACAATGCCATATTCTAGTACACTCTAGTGCGCACATCTCCGTGCGCGCCCGCCGCCGTGCTGGTGCCAGCTTATTTTAGCTGCCCCCTGAAGTTTCGTTTTCTGCCGTTATCGGGAAGTGAGCGTTTGCGGGCGTGGCAGTTTCGTTGGCCCGACTGTGCCTCCGCCGCTGCTTCCCTCTGCGCTGCTGCCGCAGCATGCAAGGTCAACATGTGACTAGAAAATAGAGGAGAAGGGTTCACTGCCATTTTATTCGCGTGGCTGAGACATCGGCACTAGTGTGTGCTAGAATACGGTTGTCTAGAACACTCTAGTCGGCACGTACACGCTTGTTCCGGGGCGATGCAGAAACGGCGACCTTGCAATTTGAGAGAGGGGGAAATTTCCGCCGCGGGTTCTTTTTTTTTTTTCCCCGTTCCTTCGCGCGCGGCATTGAGGGGTCTCTCCTGAGCTTTTGCTCTATGGCGGTGTCGGAGCAATGCCGGTCGGAGGCGCCGCCGCGTTATTTGGCGCGCTGCTAAGAGCATTTCGGTACGCGGTATGTTCGAAATAAGCGTGTTCGAATTAACGAGATTCGACTGTAGCTAAATTAAAGAGTCAGAGGTGAACTCACTCAGGCACATGTACGTAAAAAGCATTTATTTCTTGAAGCGCCACCGCTTCAAACTCTTCGCGCCCAGTCGCAGAGTCCGCGCTGTCCGGCGCCGCGCCTCCGCACCAAAAGAGAAGGAGAGAAAGCGCGTGACTGCGCGCTGTTCTCTTTCGCGGCCGTCAGTGGGGCGGCGTTTATTCGTATCAACCGACGCAGGCTGAAAATCGATTCGCAACAACCGTTCTCTAGCACGTTGCAAAGTAATGGGGCTCGGCCGGGACCACAGAAATATTCGTATCATCCGGAAATTCGTATTAGCCGTGATCGTATCATCGAGCTTTTACTGTAATCCTCTTTCATCCCCGAGAGAGCGTCTGACCTCTACGGAGCAGACGAAAACGGCGAGCTACCAAGAAGGAGGACCCGAGGGAGAGGAGGTCGTCAACTTGACCGCCCGACAGAGGTCTGACACTTCCACAAGTTCCCCGAAGGAGTCATCGGCAGGTTATGATCTTCCTGGAATCTGTATCTCTCCAATGTGGGAAGCAAGCCCCAGCGCTTTTCCCGTGACGAGATAATCCCCTTCATCCCCGAGAGCGCGTCTCACCTCTACGGAGCAGACGAAAACGGCGAGCTACCAAGAAGGGAGGACCCGAGGGAGAGGAGGTCGTCAACTTGACCACCGGAGAGAGGACTTCCCCGAAGGAAATATCGGCCACCACGAGGGGATTTAAGGCCGTCCTGGCCCCCGTGTTAATCAGAACCGCTCGAGACTCGGATAGAGTCAAAACCATGTACCAATGAAGTGAATACGATCTTTTCTATTTTTCATCATCACGATGCCCGCCTTCATCGTCGTCTCCTGATTCCTGCGGTGACGACCCACCTCACCCGGTCGAGATTATATCACTGGGAAAAGAACAAAAAAACGTATTATCCAGAAAAAGGCGTTGTGCAGAAACGTATCGCGATTTCACTGTATTGATGAGGGCAGAATGCAAAAATTCTGCAGATTGAACACACTGTGGAAATTGGATGTTATGCGAACTATTTTGCAGGCAGTAGCTGGTTATCAAAAGCATCGTTGGGGCTCTGCAAAGTGTTAACAGGTGGGCGAACTGGTGTCTGAGGTAAGCAATAAGTGCGTGTGTGATGAGAGTAGCAAGGTGAAGATGATGGTGACGACGGCGACAGTGATGGCACGATCACTGATTTGTTGTGCACCCGAGAAGAAACATTATGGTTTTGTTCCGGACAAGTCGTAGCAATAATCTCATGCGATGTTTAATGTTTATGTAGCACACCAGTCACAAGATTTGCTGAAATGAAAACAGCAAATCAGGCTAATGCACTCTGTGAGACGCCGACGCAGTGATGTCACAAGGGCGCACAGGATGCACGGCACTGCTCAGTGTTGTTTGGGTGATTGCCAAGGAGCCCCAGGTGGTCACAGTCAACCCAGAACCCTTGACTATGGTGTCCGTCATAAACCACTGTGTAGTTTCTGGACGTTATGCCACATAATTATATTATTTTGGGCGAGCACAAAATTGTTGAGTGTTCCCAGAACTTTTTTGTTAACTGGTGCATTTGTGCATTTGCTGTGTTGTCCTACTTTTGGTGCCACAGTTTCGCAGTGCACACTGTTGGATTTCTCAGGTTCCATGTAGGATCCTCCATGCCAGCACTGGGGGTGAGGTAGCCAACCACATTGATGCCCTGCTGAAGCATTTTGAACAGCAAGGCTCCCCAGTCATGATGGGTAAGTCACTGGGAATTGTGGAATTTCATTGATGTCAGCACTTTTTTCTAGCTTCTGCAGACATTTGCTATCCCAGAGTTGTACCAGTGAACTTACTCAGCACAACAACAGCACAAGTAGCTTCTATGTTTGCAAAATAATGGGGGAGGAGTGTAGCTGTCTTTGTACTACAGTTCAACCTCAGTCGGCTCTCGACACAACGAACATGGATATAAGAAACTATCAAAGTACATTTACTAGGGGTATGCGAATAGTGAAATTTCAGCTTGAATGTAATTCGAATTGAATAGTGCCTAACAATGGCTGAAAATGTTGAATATTGTATACCAAAGCTTTTAGTATTTGGAATGCAACGAAACAGCAAGGAAAATAGGTTCCGCACTGAAAGAGAGAGAGAACAACTTTATTGGTTCGATCCAGCAAATCAGGGGAGGGGATAGGGATGGAGACTCTTGCGTGCCCGCTTGCCCTACGGAGGCGGGGGCCGTACTACAAGCCCGAAGGCGAGCACTGGCCGCCTCACGCTCCAAGGGGAACGTGGCACGTGCTGGATCTTGTCTCTGTGGGTAATCTTGCCTTCGTTGTGATGCTCCGTATCTTCGTCCTAGACCTTGCGTCCACCCTTATCCGTTGCCCCGCGAGCGAGACGACGTTTCGGGTTTCTGCCGGTCTAGGAGCTCGAGGACGTGCTGGACGACGGCCCGTTGAGTCTCGAGGTCTGTGCTGGTAATCTTGTTGCCGATCTTGTCTGGCATCTCGATGTCTTGGGTGTTGGGTGCGGGAGGCGAGCATTCCCAGAGTATATGGCTCTGGGTGGCCCATGCCTTCTTACACCGTTGGCACGTGTCCGTGTGATATATTTCCGGACAGACGTGTTTCGCCCATACCGGAGTCCAAATTGCTCTTGCTTGTAACTGTCGGAAGGTGGTCACTTCCTTGCGTGTTAGGTCCCGATGAGGTGGTGGATACTTGTTACGGCTTGCCCTGTACCACAGCAGGACTTCTCCGTACTTGGTGATGGCAAACTCTTCGCTGTTCTCGTTCTCGGCCGTGGCTTCTGTCGGGTCTGCTTCGCGCATATCGGGGAGCGATGACGGGAGCCCGCGTCTTGTTAGCGCGTGCGCCTCCCTGTCTGCTTCCTCGTTGCGGTTTGGACCAACCGACTCGTCCAGCTTGCCAGCGTGTGCCGGGAACCACTTGATGGTGACGTTGGTGGCCAGTCTTCCATTCTGTGCTGTTGAAGTTAGCGCTCTTGCCGTGGTGGGGTATACGCTGTTTTGCGAAATGTTGGTGACCGCCGTTTTTGAATCGCTTATTATCGTGCGACAGTCTGTTACGTGCATTGCCAGTGCAATGGCGTATTCTTCCGCCTGCGCTGGTGTTCTGCACCGTATGCTTCCTGCGGAGACGAGTTCCCCGGTGCTTGCTCTGAGGACCGCCGCCGTATAGGCGTTCTTCACGTTGTGGTATTTGGCCACGTTCACGTAGTAGGCGTGTGGATCGTTGTGATGGCTCTTTGTTAGTGCCACCGCTCTTGCCGTTCTTCGCTCTTGGTCATTCTGCGGGTGCATGTGTCTTGGTGCAGGTGGTATCCGGATCTTGCGCATCACGTCTTGGCGTAAGGCGGCCGCTTCCCTCGGTGAGGTATGTGGTATTTCCATGCCTATCCTGTTCAGGATGGCTCTCCCCGTTCTGGTTTGAGCTAGGCGATGGTACTGCGCTGTTTGTTGGGCCTCCATGATCTCTTCGAGCGTATTGTGTACGCCCAAAGCGAGCATGTGCTCCGTGCTTGTGTGATGGTATAGCCCTATGGCGCTCTTGTATGCCTTGCGGATGGCAGCGTCAATTGTCTTCTTTTCGTCCGCCCGCCAGTTGTGATAGGACGCCACGTACGCAACGGGGCTAATCGCAAAGGACTGTGTTAACCGCAGCAGGCTGTCTTCTTTCATGCCTTGTTGTCTTGTGGCAACCTTGTTGATGAGCCGGACGGCTCGTACTATCTTCGTTTGTAATTCATTCACTAGGGTCTTTTCGTTGCTGCCCTTGTCCCTGAGCCGGAGGCCCAGAACTTTAAGTGCTTTAACTTTGGGGATTTCTCCTCGATCGCCCGTCCTGATTGTGATGTTTACGGGTTGCTCCTTGAAGCGCTTGCCTCGTGGGGTGATTAACATCAATTCCGATTTTGCCGGTGAACATTTCAGTCCCGTGTGTTGTAGGTAATCTTCGACTGCTGACACCGCTTCTTGCAACGCCGCCTCGAGTTGTCCGTCGCTGCCTTGCGTTTTCCAGATCGTAATATCATCCGCATATATGGTGTATTTGACGTTCTGTATGGTGTTGAGCTTGTTGGCAACCCCGATCATTACAAGGTTGAATAGCAGCGAGGATATCACTGATCCTTGTGGCGTGCCTGTGCTCCCGAGTTGTTTGGGTGGGAGCTGCAGGTCCCCTGCTATCACTTGTACGGTGCGGTCCATCAGAAAGTCTTTGATGTAGTTGAAGGATCTTGTTCCCATGTTAAGGTGGGACACTTGCTTGAGGATGGCCGAGTGGTGCACGTTATCAAACGCGCCCTGCAGGTCCAGCCCCAGCACTGCCGTGTTGTCCTTGGTCTTGCTGTCCATTACTTCGTGCTTGAGCAGAAGCATTGCGTCCTGTGTGCAGAGTTTGGCCCGGAAACCGAGCATGGTGTCCGGGTATATGTTGTTTTCTTCCAAGTATTGCTGCCACCGATTCAGCAAGACATGTTCTAGTAGCTTCCCGACGCATGACGTGAGGGATATTGGCCTCAAGTTTTCGATACCCGGTGGCTTGTTCGGCTTTGGGATTAGGACCGCTTTGGCGGTCTTCCACTGCTGCAGTAGTTTTCCGTCTCTCCAGCACCGGTTGAAATATTTAGTGAGGGCGGATATTGTCGTATCACTTAGATTTCGTAGTGCTTTGTTAGTGATCTGGTCTATCCCGGGCGCCGACTTGCAGTTGATCGATTGGAGCACTGCACGCACTTCCCATTCTTCGATATCCTCGTCCAGGGGTGCGTTGTCCGTGCCGGTGTATATCGGCAACGGATCCGTCGGTGTCTCCGGGAGGTATTTGTTGTTGAGGCGTTTCTTTACCTCTTCTTCTCCCATTTCCATGACTGCCTTGTGTAGGGTTCTGTTGAGGATGTATTGTTGCGTTCCCTTGGTGTGTTGTTCGTCCAACAGGTGCCGTAGTAATTTCCAGGTCTTTCCCTTGTGCAGCTGGCCGTCTGCTTCTTGGCACACGGCGTGCCACTGCTGCCGGCAGACCACCTTGCTGTGTTTTTCGATTTCCACGTTGAGTTGTGCGATTCTTTTCCTCAGTTTCCTGTTATGGCGTTGTTGTTTCCAGCGCTTTTTGAGTGAGCTTCGGGCCTCCATTAGGTGGGCTAGGCGGCTATCGATTTGCACGCCTTCTGCCTCGGCATTAACCGTTTGCGTTGCGCTCTGGATCGTGCCGTTGAGCAGGTTTGCCCACGCCTCGATGTCTTCTATGGTTTCCGGGCCGTTGGCTTCTAATTTCTGTTGTAGTCATGCCAGTCCACGATGTGTTGTTGTCTGCTTTCTTTGATGTTGCCTCGAAAGGGGATCACTATCTCGAGGATCTTGTGATCACTTCCCAGTGTTTCTTCGGTATTCCTCCATTTTGCCCTGAGTGGTCTTGTAGTTTCGCCCAGAAATGTCAGGTCCGGGTTTGTGTCCCGTTGCGTTGACGTTAGTGCGTTCCGTGTTGTGGTCTCCAAATCATTAATTAGTTGGTAGCCCATTTCTGTCATGTCGTCCAGCAGGTGTTTTCCTTTTTCGTTGATTTCGGGGTAACCCCAGAGCTTGTGTTGCGCGTTGAAGTCTCCCGCGATGATGTTGATGTTATCCCCCGCGATCTGCTTCGTCTTCTGGATGAGTGCCTTGAACTTTTGCTTGCGTTGTCTTGGGTTACTGTATAGATTAACTATCATGATGCTCGTGCGCTTCTTGCGTTTACCGACCACGATCTCAGTTGCCACGTGTTCGATAGCACTCCGTGGCATGAGATCGTGTTCTACTACGATAAGTCCTTTCTTTACCAGGGTGCAGACTCCCCTTCCCTTCTTTGATCCCGTTTCCTGGGCGCTAGGGGGGGGGGGGGTTTCGCAAATGATCTGTACCCTGGTAGTGTTGGTGTTTCGCTGCAGAGTGTCTCTTGTACGATGATGACGTCCGGTGCGTCTTCTGCTTGTAGTATGTATTGTTGGAGCTGTGCCTTCTTCTTTTGAAAGCCATCAGCGTTCCACTGCCATATTGTGAGTTTCCCGCTTTGTTGTTTCCGTGCTTGGTGGTTGCCTTGATTTTTCTTTGGTGCGTTATCCATTATGGGTTGTTAGGTTCAGTGCTGGTTGTGGGATAATTCCTGCTGCAACAAGTGCTTGGATGATCACGTCTATCTTGCGGTCGAGTGCGTCAACCTTTTGCTCAAATGTGTCTACCTTCTGCTCAAGTGCTCCGACTCTTTGCTCGAGTGCTCCGTCCCTCTGGTCCAGGCGGTCTATTTTCGCCTCCCGTTGGTCTTGCCTTTCCTCGAGTCTGTCCGGTCTCATGTTGATTCGCCTTTCTCGGGCTCCCTCGAGTGCCCTTCTCTTTGGTGCCGGTCCGCAAGACCTGTCTGCCTCTCCCGTTTCGGGTTCGGTGTTATTTTCCGCGCATGGTTGCTCTTCCATTTCGATGTTGTCCTTTTCTTCCTCGGGTACTGGTGGGTTCGGTGCCGGGGGTTGCGGGGCTGCTTCCTGTACCTTTGGCTGCTGGGATGAGTGCTCCCTTTGTTTCGGTGCTTGACTGTTCTGCGCATTGATGAACGAGTTAAGCCTGGCGTTCAGTTCGGCCAAGCTCCTCTTCAGTTGCTCGTTCTCTTGCCGCAGCGCTCTGTTGATTTGGTCTTGTGCAGAGTTAGTGTGAGCCATTCCTTGGTGTCTTGTGGCTTGGGCCAAGTTGAGCTGCCGCGCTGGTGGTTGCCTTCCCTGGTTGAGGTTCATCTTCTCTTGTGTGGTAATTCCCTGGTTCGCAGAGCGGCCTCAGCTTTTATCTCTTTTCCTCAAAAGGCTCCGCCCTCTCTGAATTCCAGGCCTTTCGCCCTGCTTTTCTTGTTGTTGTTTCCATTGTCCTCGCGAAGGCGGGGGCAAGTCCGGGAAGTCCGCTTGTGATAGTGTTGACCTTTCATTGTTCTTTTTCTCCCATCTGCGCTGGGTGACGACAAAGGGCACCTTATATTTGCGTGTGCAGCCCTCCGTTCCCGTGGCATGCGCTCCGCCGCATAGCTTGCAACATGGCTTGCATTGCCCGGCGTGATCGGGTGCTGGATTCGGTGCGCCGCACGCGAAACAAATCTTGATCTCCGGCGTGGGACACACATCGGCACGATGTGCAACCCTCCCACACGTTCTACATACATCGTAATGTTGCTTGTAGAGTCCGCAGGGAACTCTGCACGGGCCGTACTTGACACTCCTCGGAACCTTGGTTCCTTGAAATAAAATTACCACTGACGCTGTGCTTCCGATCCTGTGTGCTTC
Source organism: Dermacentor silvarum (assembly GCF_013339745.2). Taxonomy (NCBI): domain Eukaryota; kingdom Metazoa; phylum Arthropoda; class Arachnida; order Ixodida; family Ixodidae; genus Dermacentor; species Dermacentor silvarum. Next base: position 10,376,075 of record NC_051162.1, on the reverse strand, counting down.
CAGCGCTGTTGGGTTGGCTGGGTGCACAATGTCATTCTGTATTTCTTCGTCTGTAGCATCTAGCGCTATGCCTCTGATAACCCCTTTTGCCGTTCCGTGCGGGGCGGTGCGGTAGGCGTACGTTTCGTAGTTTTTGCCCCCGATGAACAGGGAGCGCACGGTTGCATACTTGTTTGCCCGCTCTTCATCTGGTGTGCTTACCACGATGATATTTTGCGTAGGATTCGTGCAAATGGTGTCTTCCATGGCCTCGGTTTTGGCAACGCTCGCTGCTGTAATTACCGCTGATAGGACGACGTCGACCTCGAGCCTTGCGAGGCAGAGCCCTCCTCTTGGTCTCATAATGATTTTCTGCTCCTCTTTCGGTAAGTTTACCGGTAGACGCGACGATTTGGTAACCCTTGCTACGATCTTCTTTGCCTGACTTTCGCTGAATTGCGAGGTTGACTTGTTTTGAGTGTCCTTGCTAGCCTGAGGCTGGAGTTGAATTTGACTTACTTGCTTCGTTGCAGTAAATTTCCAACCAGCGGTGTCTCTCGGGTTCAAGTCGCTGCCTTGGACCGCAACGGCGGTGCGGCCAGCGTTGTTGAGTACCTCCGTCGTCCTCGACGGCGCGGTGGTGTTGTTGCTCTCGTCGGCGCCAAGTTCCATGTCTTCCATGGCGAGGGCCGCAAAACGGTTGTGGGTCACTGCAGCGTTGAGTTGTGATGATGCCGAGACCATCTTCGGAGTCGGGGAGCCGAGCGCGGCGGGCAGCCGAGGGTGCCGGCGCCTCCGGGCGGCCGACGCAGCTGTGCGCCGCGGCCGTACTCGAGCTAAGCCTAGGCGAGGCCAATTAGGCCTAGCTCCGCGCTCACCGGTAAACGCGAAAATTCGGAACTCACTTGGTAAACCGGGCCAAAAATGGTGTCAACAGAGTCCAGAGATGTTCACGGACACGGTGGAGTTGAAATCCAGTCGATTAAAGTCAATTAACCCGGTGCAATTAGTGAAATCTGCGGAGCCCATGCGAGGCACGTCTGCTCTCTGCTGCCGTCGCCGCAGCCCCACACTGAAAAAACACTTGCCCCTGTCCTTGAGCACCAAATGAGGTAAGTGAATCACTGCTATAGCCGAGTCCCTCTGCAATGAAATTCACGGGACATGCGAAAAAGTTCGTTGTGGCAGAACTTGTTGACACGAAATTAGTATGTACAGTAAAAGCTCATTAACTTGAACTGCAAGGAGAAGCCGCCTCAGTTCGAATTAACGAAAGTTCGAACTAACGAAAGCGAAGAACAACAGTACACTGCGATTGGGAAGCAGTAGGGCATGTCAACAATTTATTTTTTGAAAAATTCGGTGATTGCGGTCTGCCTTTTTTTCTTGAAGGCGAGAGCCAGCACTGCTTGCTCTAACGAGTGAATGTGGCGGAAGGCCTCCTCTTCTTCAAAACTGAAGAAGAGATGGGCGGCATTCAATCCGGCCACGACTTCTGCAGCAGAGAGCCGCACCGGATGCTTCGTCCTCCTCCTCCTCATCACTGGCAGTGACAGGTTCTGAGCTTCTTACCTGAGAAATTACTTCTTCATCTGTGAGCGCACCACACACCACTGCACGTGCATCCACCTCGACGTTGCCCGTAAAGCAGACGTCTTCCAACACGTCCGCCATGGGGGCGGTGACGCCATGTTCGAGCGCAGGTGGCTCATTAGCTTGCAGAGCTTGCGTGCCAAATACGCAGTGGCAATTGCAATTTCATATCGTAACCACTGTTGCTTGCTCCCAAGCACGCACAAGCATGTGTAGCGCACTTAGGAGCGTCACTTGGTGGTTGTTGCATAAAATAATTCGTTCCAACATGTGGCACCGATAAAATGATTAAAAATTTTTGATGATACCCTGATCCATGGGATGGAGCGCCGCTGTTGTGTTGCTGCAAGGAAGGCCAGCTCAAGGGCCTTTGTCTCAACCGCGACCTTATGAGCCGAACAGTTGTCTACAAGAAGCAGGACTTTACGGCCACAGTGTTCAAACTTCTTGTCGATATTTGCTAGCCACTGTGCGAACAATTCCCTCGTCATCCAGGCCTTTTTGTTGGCTGCATAGTCTGGTGGGAGGGACCGGACGTGCTTGAAGCAACGAGGACTTCTTGATTTGCCAATCGCGAATGGCGGCAACTTCTCAGTCCCGGTCATGTTCGCTGCAACCATCACAGTTATTATTCTCAGGGGCGTAGCCAGAAATTTTTTTCGGGGGGGGGGTTCATCGGCCCGACCGGAGGGGGGGGGGGGCAAGCGTCTGCTTTCCACTACGTGACGTGATCGATAATAAGTATCGGTAGTTTAAGCACACTCTATGCATGTATATCAAAGACATGGGACCCCCCCCCCCCTCGCGTGTGTGTGTGGCACTGTGTGCTTGTGAAGAAATTAAGTAAAAAGTAATGTAAGCTCAGTAAAATACAGTAAGTACGACAGGTACAGTGGGAGTTTGGAGCAACCGTCTCTCATCGCGCCACTGAGTGGACCAGTCTTTGAAAACGCATCATTGAGACGACCCGCCCGATCGGAGAAGACATCATTAATTGTTAATCTCCGTTAAGCGTAGATGGCGTCGTCCTCGTCGGGGCGAAGTGCGTTTCACAGGTCAAGGACGGCTATACATGTGAAAATGCACGTGTTACCAGGCTATACCTACTCCCATAGCAATAGCTTGTTCGCTGCAGTCTTTGCGCTAGAAAACTTAAATACGCGCATAAACGAGTAATGCTTTTTTTTACGAAGCTTTCGTCGCCTTGCATTTCTTGCGGCAAGTGCATGGGCCGCTGTGTCTTCCGCTGTGTGCGAGCGTGCAGCCGTCATTTGCCTTTACGTCAACAGATTCAGAATTGTACAGAATATTTCACCGCACTGCATAGTTATGGCATGTGTACGCATTTTAAGTAGTGCGTGCGAGCCATTTCTGCTTCACTTAGGCCGGTGCAAACAGGAAGTGGCCTTGTACCTCACAGAATCTCGACTGATTGGTGTACTAGTGATGCAGGAATGAACTCCGGTCTTGTTCAGTGCATAGTGCACATAATCAATTTCTCAGGACGCGTGAACTCCGACGAGAACTGTGAGCGCCTGCAACAAGAGTTTACTTACGCTGTACTGCGCACAGCAGTAATCCATGCTTGTCGGCTGTCTGTTTCGTGCATTCTGTTGCGAGTCGGTGGAATTTCACTGCTGGCATCAACCCTTTCGTGTGTACATTGCTGGTTTGGGATTCCACAACACAACAGCACTACCAGCCTTTCGTAATTGCTGGTTTGGGATTCAGCAACACAACAGTAACTACCAGCCTGCCGTAGGGGCGCAATCGCAAACGAGAGACGTTTTGCGCTGCAGACTATGGCTACGTTCGCATTTGGGAAGCGGCAAGCGGGTGGAGAGGCCAAAGCGGCCGGAAAATCTTTTCCGCGCATGTCCAAGTTCACATTTGTTTTGCTACCACCGCGGCCGCGCTGCCGTTTTCGTCCACATCCATCTAGTCTGCGTACGCTTGTCGGCGTGGTGGCGCTCAATATCGCATTATTTCGAGCGGTATGTTCATTCACTGACCCAACCGTCATCAAAAGTGATAATCTTGCGCAATTTCGCGTGTCATCTTCGACCTTCGGTAAGTTCCTCGTTGGTGTTCTGTAATTCTCCTCACACGGGCGCGGTAGCGCTGTGTCACAGGTTGGCGCCTAGGCGTGATTATATTTCTTTAATAGCTTTTATTTACAAGTTGTAATAATATTTAATCATTTCCTATTATTTTCGGAGCCTCCAGGACACGAAAGCGGCAACGGGAACACCAAAGCTAAAACCCCGGCTGGCCCTTGTGTTGAGGCTCGCCGAAGCCTGTGCGTCCTACGTGAGACCTACGCTCCCAATCTATCGTCGCGACGAGAAAAGCACCCCGCGACTTCTGCAACATACCGTGCACGTGCGAGGAGAATTATGGAGCGCCAACGAGGAATCTGCCTAAATATTGTCTTCCATGGAAGTGGAAGAAGAAATGGCTTTTATACTTCTACCTACTTGTTTTCTAGAAATGGACAATGAATAAACGGAAGACAAGAAAACCTCGGAAACGGCAGTGGTGGGTTTGCCTGGCTTTGCAAAAGTGTAAGAAGTTGGGTCACGCCAAGGCTTCGTTGCCGCACCTCCTGTCGCGCGACGTTGAATACTATCGCGAGTATTGCTGACAGTACGTTTGAGTGCCACTCTTGTCGTAGAGAAAGGGGTGGTTCTTGATCGCGTCGATCAGCATTACAGCCTACACTTTTGGTGCCATGTTCAATGTTACGACCGGAAGTTTACATGCTAGTGTAGCTTCCGGTCGAGCAGAACGACTTTCCGCCGCGTTTCCACTTCTCCATGGCGAAAAAATCGGTCCGAGACCAATTTGGCTCGCTGCCTGTTTTTCTGCCTGTTTTGCCGCCTAGTCGGGCGGATTTTTGCAAGATTTTGCCGCTTCCGACAGCTTCGAGACCAAGTTCCTACGCGAACGCGGCCTAACCGGCACCTGAATGGAAGCGGCGGAAATGTATACCGGAAATTTCGACCACCTGGGGACTTTAACGTGCACCTAAATTTAAGTAAACGGGCCTCGAGCATTTTCGCCTTCATCTAAAATGCGGCTGCCGCATTTCTTGCTTCATTTGTTGCGCATTTGTTGTTTCAGAATGCGGCCGCCACATTCGCGCCCAAAACCTCACAGAGTGTCAAGGCCTTGACAAACACCGTGACAGTTTTTTTCCATATGCAGACATGATTCGCCGTAAATTCCCAACCCAAACAGAAGCGCCCAGGAATGAAAGTGTGAAAGTAGCACCGGTTTCTTGAAATATGTCAGTGCGAAGCGGCGAGAGAAAAGGGTGGGTTAGTGGGGGGGGGGGGGGCAAAAAATTTCGGGGGGGGTTTGAACCCCCCCAACCCCCCCCTTGGCTACGCCACTGATTATTCTTTCTTTACTTCTTTTCCCTCCCGTGCACTTGTCTGCTTTATACGTGATGGGGTTGGCGGGCAGCAATTTGGCATTAATAAATCAAAATACATGCTTAACCCACATTACATATCCCATCGCCGTGAACACACATTAAAAGTAAGGCCAATAAAGTCAAGAACGAACTTGTTAAAATATTCTTTTTTCCCCAAAACCATCAATGAATGGAATGCTCTGCCTGAGGACACCGTTTCTAAAACATCAAATTCAGACTTTTACAGTGAACTGCTTGCCATGTGATCAGTTTGTGTGTTTTGATGGTATTTTTTTTTCTTGCGTTTGCTGGCCTACTATATATATTTATGAGAGTGTGTAAGTGCGTATGTGTGTTTATATATGTATATGTGCACATGTATGTGTATATATGTATATATAGTCCTTTTCTTTCTTTTTTCTTTCTTTTGATTTGGAGATAGTTATGCTGCCTGTACTGTATTATTCGTCACCGTGTTCTTTTTGTTATGTAACCTTAATTACTACTGTTTTGCATTTGTATTGTTTCCCCCCCACTGTAATGCTCTCTGAGCGAATGTGGGAATGAATAATAAATAATAAATAAATAAATAAATAAATAAATAAATAAGGCAGTTTCATCGGCATTAAATATGTCCTGCGGAGAATACTTCTCCATGTAGCCTTGAAGCACCTCGGAGTGCCAAACTGCATATGTTTCTACATTCACGGTCTTCGTTTCTCCCAACACAGCACGAAAAACAAGGTTGTAATGCTCGCGAAAACGGTGCAACCACCAATCTGAAGCAGCAAAGTCGTTTTAGCCCAGCTGCAGGGCAAAGTCCGCTGCCTTCGCCAGTGTGACGGGGCCTCTCCGTGGTATGTCCTGCGCATGCATTTCCTTAATCCAAATGAGAAGCGCTTTCTCGAGGTCGGGATGCTTTGTGGGCCGCAACCTCTTTCTTTCGCTGGCAACTTCTTCCTCAAAGGCACCATCAATAGCCCTCTTATATTTTATGTAAATGGATAGAGTGGTTTTTGGTATTGCGTGCTTCTGTGCAATTTCTTGCTTAGACGTGAGTCCGGCGTCCACTTCCTTCAGGATGTCACTTTTCCTTTATAGTGTTCTGGCGTGTTTCTTTAAGCGGGCACATGCCATCTTCAAGTTGCAGCTACACCACCAAAGTCCACCACGGCAAACATTAGCCGAGGCCTAACGATTAACACCACCACAAAGAATCGCGTTGGAAGGTGCTTCCGACGCTGAAAACTGAGGCGTACGATGCACGTCCGAGACGGAGACTGCAGAGACAAAGGTGTCAAACATACATTGGCGAAGGCTCCTATTCGTCGGTTCTCGAGTGCGGGCAAAGCTACGACGCACCTGATTCACTGTGTTTTTATGCTGGTCGCGTCATCTGTCACTCAACAGCTACACAAGATTTGCAAAGCCTCCGAGATCAGCATTTCAAAGAACCAAATCTTGGAGGTCACGTAGGAAGGAGAGGAGAGGAGGCAGCCGCCGCTGCCCTCTGGCCTCCGCGCCGTTTTGGTTTTACCTGATTTTACCTTCTCTCTCCGTTCTTCTCTTCGTTTCGGGTCAACGCAGCCTCGTGACTAGGCAGCCGCGCCCTATCCCGTGACTAGCCAAGCCGCCGGAACGGTGGCGCATAGTTCGAATCATCTGTGGCGTAACTTGCGTGCGAATTAACGGGCTTTTTTATACATAGGCTTGTATGGAGCTTGGCCGGACCAAATAGTACAGTTCGAATTATCCATAAATTCGAATTATTGAAGTTCGAATCAACGAGCTTGTACTGTATTCACTAATCCTGTGCACATCTGCATGAAGCAGAGTGCTTTAAGATGCACCCGTGTTAAGGAAGAATGCAGTCAAGCTGGCAACAGCTTGCGACAGATGGCTATGAAAAAGAAGCTGTTTTCTGAAGCAGGTGACGTGCTTGTTTTTTTTTTCACATAAATGAATAGCAACAAATGTGTAATGATGCATTGACAATCTTATTCACAGTATTGACATCACCTATTTAGTTATAGCTCGAGGATTAATTGCATCGCTATCTGCCATGTAGACAACTATTAACATTATAGCGTTAAGAGCCCTGTGTAGCAGAAAATGCAATGTCGGCGTGCCGTGAGCTAAAATTCCCATATATATTAAAGTATATGTATATGCCAGGCCTCGCTATATAACATGCAGTATATACGTGTTATATTGCCATATCATTCTATTACTAAAGTTGATCATACCTTGTCTTACATTCTTGTCAAAGTTATTCCTCCGAATTTCGAGAATGACAACCCACAAACAAATGTCGTGAAACAAAACACACCGACAGTGCATGCCTTTTATCTTAAATCTTCTCAGACTGAAATATTAAAAGTGCAAAACAATAACAGAAACGTGAAAACGGTGTAATTTTTTGGCGTGTCTGCGCACTACCTCCATGATCGGCCCACACAAGAGGCGGCGTTTCTGCGAGAAAGCTCGCCTTCGTACATAGCGTTCGCTGCCAGTGTTTCCTGGTAAACATTGTGGTTATATGAGCTGCAGTTGCCCTTAAGCATCCTCCAATATTTGTATGGGCATGCCAAATATGAAAGAATGCAGAATGGTGGCAAATGCAGTGGACAGTAACAAAAAAAGAAAACTCACTTTGTTTATTGGATAGTGCAAATTATCTGCACAGCACATACACAACATAAAGGTGTCGGAACAATAGAGAACAGTCAGCCTTTTAAAACACGAAACAATACTAGACAAGTTTCGAAAGCGCTCTTTGCTGTAGCGCCAGTTCTTCTTGCTGGTGCACTTTGCAGCTGCTACACATTCCTTAATAACAGTTGCTTCACCTTCAGGAATGTTCAAATTGTCGAGCTTGTCATCAAGGGACTCTTCCGACATTGTTGACAGTTTTTCCCGAAAGGGCATAAGCTGGGATGTCAAAGAGCCCACTTTCTTTCTCAGACTATCAACAGATCTCTTTTTGCATACTGTACTCTTCTAAAAATCATCACATCAGCCTTTTGATTGCTGGCCAATCGAAAATATTGCAGCGGCTGCTTTTGTTTTTCCTTGTCCAGCCTACGCTTCTACCGCTGTAGGAGGCGATGGTGCCACAGGTAACTGAGTCCGTTTTGGCGATGCTCGACAGGGCCTCGAGTATCCATCGATGACTCCTCGACGGCAGCAGTAGAGCTTGATGAATCTCCGTCAGTAAGGTGGCATTTCTTGGTGGGAAGGTAAACACGGTTCGCAGGCGGTTTTCTTTTCTTCACGGTCAGTCAAGTGGCTTGGGCAGCCTGGAAATATTGTTGAGAAGGCGTCTTCTGCCAAAGCAGCCCTCCTTGGCGCACATACAAGAACATGTCCTTTGTATAGCGCTTCCTACTATTTGGTGAAATATAGCGCATCAAGATGTTTTTCACAAACATAATCTGTTGCTTGCAACTCACGAACTCACGATCCTTTCGTGGAATAGCCAGTCGCCAAACTTTCAAGCGGTCCTCTTCCTTCGGAGCAGCTAAAAGGGGCGCCTTCTCCGTGCACAAATTGTAAGCAGAGTACATAACCCTTCTCGCCTGTCTCATATTCATTTGATCTACTACTTACTCCAAAAATCAGACTGACAAGTGCGATCAACAGTGATGAAACATAAGCACAAACCAAGAAAAAACTGACAGCAGTTGTCATCTGTGCAGCTTTGTAAACGACGCTGCCTCCATGGACGCAGCTCACGTGGTTAGGAATTGAAAGCCTCGCGGCATCTAGTGCGCGCTGGTGGAAAAAAAAGAGGCGGCGCTTCTTTTTCCGCATGGTGGCTGCGTGGCAGAGGCGGGGCATCATTTCACCTAGCCTATTCTAACACCATGGTGTGGGCTTTGTGCACATTGTTTGCTATAATAAATATTACATTCGCAGCATTTGCTGTGTGACAGATGCGACAGTTAGAATGCCTACGCAGCATGATCACATGCGTTGCATGCACAAGTGCAATATAACCCTCATCCTTCTAGGCCTTCTGCCGTGAGCAAGTGGCATATTTAAATAACTGAAGTTTTCAATGTAAGTTGTACCATAAAATACGCATAGTACAATGGAAACATGAGCTGGAGACACGATAGCTGTTGTATCGCCGCTGCCGCCATTGCTGACGCCGTTCGGCAAAGAATGGAGCATACATGCACTGAATGTGGCATACCGCAGCTTCAATGCTCAACAATGGCGCACGTCGCTCATGTGCAAGTGCCCAAATCATAGAGTGCAAGCACTCATTGCTGTTCTGCGTTTGGCCCCGTAGAGAGCGCTGAAGCAACTTTTTATCAGGAAGTCTCCGATATACAGGAAGCAGGGCCTTACAGACCTGAGGACGCAAGCTGCGGGGATGTTTTGGTGCAGGCTCGCCCCTAGCCTCTGCAGCGTTCGGCCGACACCAAGAGTTGGGCTCTGTTGGGCAAAAGGTGTGGCTGGCCACTGCATCACTTGAAGTGACGTGACAGTATGTGACCATCACGCAAGGCATCGTCATGCTTGTGCGTCTTCACGGCCCAGCTGAAGTAAGAACTCTATTAATGAGATCGCCCATAGGCCGGCCCTTTCCACTGAGGCTCTTCAAGCCAGGGCTTTTGCACTTGGCGACCAAATTGCACAGAGCAGATCCCATCCGCTTCTTTACGTCAACGCAGTCCTCTTTCTCAATGGGAATGTAGCCGTATACGTTGTCTTCTTGCAAATCATGTTTGGCTGTCTCCATCCAAAAGCACAGTTCTGTACCGGAGGTTCAGTTGCTCCCGGGACATCCTTAACAAGATGAGCGCAGCCTCTGCCTCCATCTTGCCGCTTTCGTTCCTGTGTTCTTCTGGCACAAATGGCTATCCTTCTACTTTTCATGAGACCTTCCTTCGGGCCTGATTCACACCCGGCACAGAAGTTACTGAGGACAACATAGTCCAAAACAAGCCCCTTGAAGAGCACAATAATGGTGTCAACACCGATGTGAGGTGAATGGTCACGAGTCATCCACGACCCATCGTACGACACCGCGATGTTGCCTGGATTGTTCAAGTGAAGTGCCGCGTAAAGTTTGCAAACCGAACACGCACACTCGCTCGTCAGTTTCTCGGCTGCGCAGGTAGCAGCGGGCATCAGCGTCCTCTTCGTGTACGTTACACATCATTTAGCGTGGTTTGCCTGTTTCAAGTAGTTTGCATAGTGTGCACGGCAAGCACGTTCGCGCTGAATGGATTTATTTTTGGGTCTCCATCGATGCATGGTGAACTTCACTGTCAAGTGCAATGGCAGCATGTAGAGCGAAGCGAAACAGCCAACGATACTGGCGACCCTCTGTCTAGGTCTCAGGTGGTGTCAGCCATTTGACGCAAAGCGCAGGGCAAAGCAAACTGCATCAGATGCACTCACCGCCACTGTGATACAGTGTGAAACTGCTTGCCGGGGTAACTTTTTTTTGTCGTCTCCTAATGCGCCCTAAAAATTTGTTAATGAAATTTCTTTTTCCTGGTGAACTGTCTGGAGGACGATTACCAATTCTGCAAATTTAACATAGCCCCTAAAATAAAAAATAAAAAGTTAATTAACATATTTAGTTAATTAGCAAACTAATTAAAGCAGTCTGCCTCTTACCTGGTGCCTGCCGTAGCCCCCAACATAGCCTCCAGGGCTGTGTTCTAAAGCAAGTTACCTTTTTTTAAAAATTTTTGGACCTAAAAAAATTGATGTAGAATCTCCTCGGGGAGTTATCTGAATTACAGTGTACTAGAAGGGGGAAGTGTGTCGTGCGGCGCCGGAAAGAGGGTCCTTCTTACGATGACCGCACTGCGCGCCACCAGAGGGCGTTACTGACCACAGGAGCGCTACGCTCGCCGCAGTGATACCTTGCGAGTGGTTTGCGTGGCTGATTTTTGTATCGTTCCGAGTTGTGCGCAAGTGTGGCTGTTTATGCAATTAATAACCACTGCAACGCCACCTAATCATGAAATCTAGCCCTTCCACACAGGCAGCAGCAGTTTTCTTGCTATAACGGCACTATACCCATCTTCTGGGCTTTCCGGTCTTGTAAGCGCTTTAGAAGAGTCATTTACCGTTTTCTTCAGTTCAAAGAAAACGAATGCAGAAAGCATGCAAGAATTTGCTATGTTCCTCCAAAGTGTTGACCTGCCAAAGTCAGGGTGTGACACACATCACAAAGAGTTGACACTTAGTATAGTGAAATTTTATGTACTTCATCGTTTTCGCGAAGCGCCCGATCACAATTTAGTGCTGTCATTCTCACCAGTCGAGCCTGTTCTTTTTTTTAAATTCAGGAATATTATTAAGCAGTGACATACCTTCAAGTGGTATTGGATGAATTTTAACACATTAACTCATAGAGCTTAAACATCTCTATTTAATGCATATGAGTGTCTGTGTTCGGTCATGCATGTTTTATATCTTTTATATTGCTTCACATGCTAAACAGTCGGGAAGCTTCAAGTGAATGCATCTGCGTGTTGCTTCTACTTTTGCGACTGGTCGCGCACAAGGAAAGCACCGACAGACAAACATAATTCTGAACTTTATTTCTAATTCAAAAAATTTTCCGCCCAGCTGCTCCTTTCGATTAAACCAAAATATCTTCACAACGAGACACAAACTTATTGAAAGAATAATATCGTGGTTTCCCACGTAGAAACCCAGAAATTATCGATTACTACTAACCCCACCTGTCAAGAAAGCTGCTCAATTACATCGCCTCAGCTTCAGGTGTTTCGCCTGTTGTCTCTTGGAGCTGCGCTCCTTGTTCAATGACTTAGCATAGAATCGAAAACGAAGAAGTACATAAAATTTCACTATACTCAGTGTCAGCTCTTTGTGATATGTGTCACACCCTGACTTTGGCAGGTCAACACTTTGGAGGAACATGGCAAAGTCTTGCATGCTTTCTGCGTTCATTTTCTTTGAACTGAAGAAAACGGTAAATGACTCTTCTAAAGCACTTACAAGACCGGAAAGCCCACAAGAGGGGTATAGCAGACCACCATAATCACAATGTCTAATGAAGTCAATATTGGTATTTGAATGGCCCTGCTCCTTGCTTATTGTCAAGAGCCCATTACATGTACTACAAGCGGTTTTTCTGGCAACTTTCCTAGCCACATAGCCTGCAACATAATGTATTAGGCGGCTTGAGCTGTGGTGAGTGAAACACCTGCTATGATCTTCAGGTGGAAGAAAATCCAAAACAGCTTCAACGTTACCGAGCTTCCTATCATCAACAAGGCAGTCAAGTGCATTTATGGGGTTTGGCTTATCCTGGCTTGACCTGACATTGCAATGTCCAACTAGTGAATTGATCACTTCAGGGCTGCAGTTTCCTGTCTTTGGTGGCTGTGCTACACCATAAAAGGCCAGTGCATTCACAGTGACCAAGAATTGGGTAGGTGTCGGGTGATCGTTGCAGCCGTTGCATTGTCGCACAATCCCAAACAAGTTTTCCAACTTGTCCTGACTCAGCCTACAGGTTAGAAGATAACGGAAACTGCACTGTGAGCTAAGGTACTTGGCAATGTCCAGAGTTCAGCGAAGGGTAACCCGCAGGCCCTCGGCAGTGCTGTTGCTCAAAAATCCGTATTTGGAGCTATGAGAGTGCGACTCCCACTCGTTAAGAAACGCTAGAAACTCCCTTAAAAAGCCAGCTTCAGGAGATTCTGGTCTGAACGCTGTTGCTGGCACACGCGACGTATTTATTTTGATTAGTTTTGAAAACCTCAAAATGAAAGCTTCTGTCACATTTCCCGGGTCATAGAGTCTTTCAATTTGTTTTCGGTAGAAAAACAGTCCTTTAAGTACCTCATCACTAAAAAGGAGGAGTACTGGCCCTACTCTTTGTTTCTCAAAACCGTTGGGAAAAAGATGCAGCCTGCTAACATGTGGCATAACTTTCAAGGTTACACTTTCATTATCTAATTTCCATGCTTCCTTGATGTAATCAGCATGGACTCGTCCCGCGGGGGTGTTAAACCCAGTGTCTAGAAAAGCATTTCTAACATTCTTAAGCAGGTGCGGGAAGTCAAAAAAATGCAGGGCGCGGGTGTCATCCACAGGATGAGTGCACTTGGACTTGGTGCTTGAGGCAGATCCTGTATTTCAAGATAAAATTGGAAAGAGTGTGATTCACGGAGCTTAAAAGGAGGGAATGATTTAACTGTACAGTGGGGTATCAAAACCAGAAGTAGATAAAAAATATTTAGTACTTTTCATGACAAGCAAGCACCCTACTTGAAAGTCAGCGAATCTTACCTTGTACGCCAAAAATCCTCCACATACTACGGTTACAACTTGCACCATCATAAGTCACTCCGTCAACATGCAGCCCCGCATTTTCACAGAGTAACGTAGACTCGAGGAAGACCTTTGCAAGAATGTTGGCTTTTACGTTGCTCTTGGCCGCAAATATGCCAAGAATTTACATCCATTTACCTGAAAAAGAGAAGCATGATTGTTATACTATTATACATTTCGCAACATAATCCACAAGAAGCAATAACACTATGGCTCGATACGGCAAATTTTAAGAGAGCCCTCATGCTCGAGCTTTTACCGAACTCCATACCTGTGAAAGGCTGAAATACTATGACTAGCCCATGATCTGCAAGCTCTTTTTCGGAGACTTCAGTCTCGAATTGACCCAGGATCAACAAATCCTTCTATGGAGCCTGAAAGAGGTAAAGATGCAAGTCGAGATGAATGAACACTCAGAAACAGCACATACGGTGAAACACACGGGCCATTCAATTAAAAATAATGAAACAGTTTAACTGTTCACACCAAGTAGCGCACCCAGAATCTCTGCCAGGGGGGGGGTTGACAGTTTGCCAATACCATCTAAACAGCACTAATTTCGATTCCTTCACGGGAAATTGTCAAGAAAATGCGCTTTTTGCGAGTGTGCAGACGATTGCGCGTCTTACATCTTAGTTGCAGTACTCAAATGCGCAAGGAAAGAAAAGGGGTTAAACAAAAGGGGGGGGGGTTAAGTCGGCCTCGGGGGGTGTTACAACCCCCGAATCCCCCCCCCCCGTCGGTGCGCCACTGGTTCACACTTACCAGAAGGCTTGACATCAATGTGTTCAGACAGCTTCATTTCGTCGAATACTATCATGCCATGTCGACTGTGCTCGTCCATGTCCTTAGTTTTTTCTTGAAGACCTTTGAAAACACTTGGGTTAAAACCAAAGTCGCTCTGGAAGTGCTGTATTGCCCTTTTTAGACAAGTGCCGCCTGGTAAAGCCAGAATGTCGTGCTTTCTCATGTGTTCGTACAGCTTAGGGCTTCGCATGCACATCAGCACGCACTCAAGAAGCCATTCATTTTCATACCTCATTCCTTTTCTTGACTTTCTCTGTGCTGCTTCAAAACACGCCTTGACAGCTGCTCGCTGCTTCTCAGGAAGGCCTCTAATTCTTTCAGCTACCGCTTCTTCAGATAACTGCTAATTTTTTGCTTTCATATGCCTCAAGCTAATTCTTGCATTGCTAAGCTTGGCTTTCGTTCTCCGTAGGTTACGCTGTATATTACGAGGACTTTGTTTCGCAGATACCTTCTGACGGCGTTTTCTGGAAAGCTGGTTGAGTATCAGCTTTCTCTGATATTTACAGTGAACACAAGCACCGAGGTCATCTGCTACGACAAGCGTGCAGTTCTTCAAAAAGAACATCCCATTAACCGACGGGCATTTGCGAGCTAAAGGCTCCAATCCCACGCCAGGGCACAAAGTCAACTTGCTTACATTGTTGATCAGTAACTCTGCCTCCTCTCGTGCTACGAGTTCCTCTTTGCACCACCTTTTTCTTCGGCGGTTGCAGCACTTTCACCAGCTTGCTTCTTAATCTGAATGAGTCTCTTCAATGCTACCTTGCTATGCTCGACAGCGTCGGCTTCTAACGCAGCATAAAGAAATGAGTCCCCAACACACGGCCGGAAAATTTCCGACCACGCACTTGGAATGGTGAGCTTTGAAAATGACAGTCCTTGGCATTCATGTTCAGGAGCTTTATCAATTGCACTGTCTCGGCCAACATCGTTCGATAATCTTTGACATTCCTGTTCAGGAATATTATCAACTGAACTTTCTCGGTCAACGTCGTTAGATGCAACTTCTGACAATGTGTTGCTCTCTCGTCTTCGCTTCGGTTTGGGGAGAACCTGATCGCTAAGTTTGTGATCCTTCCGTTTTTTCGGCAGCGACGTTGAAAAATACTTGGGAGCATCCGGGAAAATAGTTGGAATGGCATCCTTTGATAAGAGTGGTCGATCTCGGGGGATCTCAATGATCTTACCGTTGATTGTCGTCTGAAAAGTTTGCTATATGAACCTTGTTACGAAGTGCCGCTCACAAACAATGCTGCTCTCGTCGAGGACTCGATCACCTCTCTTGATGTTCCGTGACCATTCTTCCCGGCGATCAGCTTCAAGCGGCACCCGAAACAAGGAGCGCGCCTCCTTACACGAGCGATAGCCGCTGTTACAATTTGGCACAAAACAGAAGCCGTCTCGCTTGTCCCGCCGTCTCCCTGTCATTTTTTTTTTCATTCTCGTAGACAAGCGCAGAGACCACCGCCACTTCTTCACTCAACTACAGTACAATGTGGCGAGAAGTACCGGCGACGAGGCACAGGTCACGCGTAAACAGCACAAGCTGGCAATGCAACACGTGCTAACACACACGCTCCTCTGGCTCGCAGCGCCCCTAGCGCCCCCAAGCTGTACCAAAGCTGCTTCCTCGCTGCGGGGGTAGCGGGGGCCCCCTCGCCTCCATTGTAACGCGCCGCGCATGGCACACTTCCCCTTCTAGTACACAGTATCTGAATGATGTGTAAGCATTTAGTAGTAACGACGTGGTGTTGAGTGCCCACACTCAACACTGCTGGTAATCCTAGCACTGCTCAGCGGCTGCAGTCGTCTTGGCGTCTTTGCAGTAAATATCCGACAGCGCTGCGGTGACACAAACTGCTGTGGAAGGCGGTGCAACGTGAACTGAGACTGGCGTTTTGCACTTCCAAGAGGCTCATGGCCGAGGTGGTTTGAGGAAATTGTGACAACTGTATGGTCATTCTACCTGCATGTGTGGACCGCCCCGTGACACTTGTAGTGGAAAGATCCTCTTTCCTCTCTCCTGACGGCTTTCAAGCTCTTCAGCAGCCAACCACCGGTTCTTGTATCTCGTACAGTCCCTGTCGCTCGAATTCCCTGGTCAACCAGTTTCGTCAGGAGACCGTGTGAAGTGAAAAAGTTGTGAAAGTAGACTTCGTGCTGTTCAGGGGCGGGCACGACAGATGCCTTATTGCCAAAAACCCTCAGCCCGAGAGGCGCCTTCTCGTCCTTCTCGTTTCTCCCGCAATATATTTCCATTGCATAGGGTTACCCATTCGAAGAGCACATCATCCATATCTTATACCCAAATCGAATAGGTTTACCGCGAATGGACATTTTGCACGAGTGGTGGCCATAATAGGGCACCATGGACTCGTCGATCCTGAGGCTTTCGTGGAACACTCGAAACTGGTGGAAACATTTTGAGATTTCGTCGTAAAATGGCTGAATCTTGCCCATCTTCTCGCCTGCTTTCAACTGAGTGTTGTCCACAACATGAAAAAACCTTTTCAGCTGCCAGAACCTATTTCGGGCCATCACTGTCGCGGCTAGAGGCACACAGAGGTCTTCTGCGGTGATCCAATATGACTCCTCAGATGGAACGGAGTGATATCTGTTGAAAAGTTAGAGATCGAAAAACTGACCTATGTCTGCTCCTGTGACGTCCACCTCCTCCCCGTTTTGGAACGCGTACCTTGCAGTCAGTTCAGTGTCACCTTCTACTCGCTTGGGAGCCGGAGAGTTGTGTACATGCGCTACTCTCGATGGAGGAGAGACGACTGGCAGCACAGCAAACAAAGATTTAATATGTACAAGGACGATAAAAGCACGCGGCACACAAAACTCAAACCATAACTCAACCAAAAATACTCAATAGAAAACATAAACCTCTGACTAAATACAAAGCGATCAAAAGCACTACCTCGGTCACGGAGCCTAACTCCGCCTTAGTGTCTCTAAGTCAGTCCTAGCCCTGACTCGACAAAGTCTGACCACCCTGGCCCCGGCCTAATTGCGTCTCAATATGGAAGTGCGGGTTCTTACAGACCGGCGGTTCGAAGTTCCTGTTGAGTCCACGTCGATCTCATCCGAAGCTTTGTGGGTGCCGTAAGTGCCGACGCCTCGCGGTTCCATCGACCTGGCCGAGTACGTGGCTGGAGCTCTGGTAGCCGCCGCTGACGTGTCACTCGCCGGGTTAGGCCTTGCATCTTGTTTGTTCGGGTTGTCGCTGATGCCGTAAATTGCCGACGACTCGCGGTTCCGTTGACCTGGCCGAGTGCGTAGCTGGAGCTCCGGTAGCCGCCGCTGACGTGTCACTTGCCTAATGAAGTGTTCTTCGCCCTCCGACGATCTGCGAGGCGGCCTGGTGCCCCGGTGATTATCGGTTGAACGGGCTTGGCCGAGGAAGAGGGATTCTAGAGAAGAAGACCGGAACCACTGTGAGCAGCAGTGGCCGGTCCCAGGAGCTTCGTCCGGACGTCTCCGACGACTACAGCTGCACCTGGGCCTTGCCAGCCTCACGACTTCGTGGTCGGGTCCTCCGCTCTCCCGTTGTCAGAGCATGGCTGACGAGGCGACCTTCCAGCTCAAAAGCCACGTCGATAATGCTGTTCCGTCGCTTCTCCCTCGCGGATTACGCCTCGGTTCGCGTGCCTCGAGCGCTCCCGCCGTTCGAAACACTCCGCGAACTTCGTCGTCGTCTTTTCTCGCCACGGGCGACCTCTTACATGTGACATTCAGCCAGTGAACCAAGATATTCCGGAGAATTAATTTTGCGGAACAGCATAAATGGGCTCATGTTCGCTAGCTCAGGAAAGGCTTCGTAGCAACAATGGAGGGTTCTGTCTGGGAAGTTTTGTTCAACTTAGCATGGTCACCCCATACTGCGCTAAGGGAGCGCTTTGGGGTTTTTGTTTTTCCACCCTTATTTGAAGATTTGCGCCCTTTTCTAGTAGTCGACTGCCTCAGCGCTTGTTTCTTTCGTCGTGGCTCAGGACTTGAACATGCAGTAGGTGAATCCACGTCTTCATCGCAGCACTGCGTAACTTCCACGTGCCCGCAAACATCATCGGGAACAACTTCAGAAAAGTCATTTTCGTTCACGTGCTCCTCATCAGTAATATCGCCATCTTCATCAGACGGCAATTGGCATATAGATGGACCTTCGGGATGAAGGAAAAGGCAATTGCAGCCTCCAGTGTGATGAAGCATTGTGCCATGACCGACGAGAGTTATTAATTTGAGAAGTGTAGTACAGTAGAACCTCGCTGTTACGTTTTTCACGGGACCGTAAAAAAAAACGTAAGAGCCAGGAAACGTAAGAGCCGAGAAAAGGGAAAAATTGAAAAATGAGAGCAGTGGTGATCGGCACACAATTTTATTTCAGTGCTAGTGCTTGAAAAAATTGTGAAGTGTTGCCTGGCACATTTTCTTACGCCCCAGCAGCACGAGGCGTTTTTCGAGAAGCTGCAGTGCCGTGTGGCACTCGACATCATCGCTTCAGCTCACGCACCTTCTGAGCAAATCTAGTGCCGTTACGGCCGATGAGGAGGTTGGATCCGGCAGCTGCTCCCTTTCCCCTCCTCCTCAACTTTGTCTTCACTGCTGCACACATCGGTACACTCGGCCACGATTTTGTCCACAGATAAAACCTTGGAGGTGACAACGGCGTCATCAATAGAAACATAATCACTGTACGCGATTCCGTCACCAACAGTTTGCATCGCTGTGCAGAGTTCGTCGCAGTCGGCGAAGGCTTCATCTCCAACGGCTTCTTCGGTGCCGTCTGCACGCGTGCTGAAGCACTGCCCGAAGTAGTGTTGAACCGCACTCCACGCCGAAGCTAAATAGTGCATGGCATCTATGATTGTGATGCCTGTCAGCTGCTTGCCACGCAGCATTGCCAGAGATCGCTTTACAATGCATTTCTGGTAGAAGTACTTTATGTTTTTGATTATGCCAGCGTCCAAGTGCTGAAGGTAACTTGTGGTGTTGGCGGGGAGAAAAACCACCTTGATATTTCGTAGCGACTTGGTGTCATTCGGATGCGTGAAGCAGTTGTCGAGAAAAAGAATTATTTTTCTGTCCTGGCAGCCCATCTTCCGAGTCCATATAAGCCAAAAACTCTTCAAAAAGCGAGCATGTCATCCAGGCCTTGCTATTGTTCCTGTAGCGGCTGGGCAGGTGGCGAATATTCTTAAAGCAGCGTGGGTTCCGAAATTTGCCGATAACCCAGGGTTTCATCAATTCGGAGCCATCCGAGTTGCAGCACAGCAGCACTGTTAAGCGTTCCTTGCTGCATTTTCCTCCGTGGCAAGCCTCACCTTTTAGGCTCAGTGTCTTGGATGGCTGCACCTTGAAGAAAAGGCCTGCTTCATCGGCATTAAAGATATCCCTGGGTGCGTAGCCGCTGATAACGGACGCCACGGTCTCTTTCCAGGTGTCAATGGTCGCTGTGTCGACGCTTGCAGCCTCTCCGTTGGCCGTCCGGTAGCGTATTCCATGCCTGCTTTTGAAGCGGTCGATCCATCCGTTTGACGCAGAAAAACTGTCGATGCCCAGCTTGTCGGCAATCTCAATTGCTTTTTCTTGCAATTATCGCCCTATATCTATCACATGTTCTGCATGAAGAATATTAGAGCATATACAGTAAAAGCTCGATGATACGATCACGGCTAATACGAATTTCCGGATGATACGAATTTTTCTGTGGTCCCGGCCGAGCCCAATTACTTTACAACGTGCTAGAGATCGATTGTTACGAATCGATTTTCAGCCTGCGTCGGTTGATACGAATAAACGCCGCCCCATCAATGGCCGCGAAAGAGAACAGCGCGCAGTCACGCGCTTTCTCTCCTTCTCTTTTGGTGCGGAGGCGCAGCGCCGGACAGCGCGGACTCCGCGACTGGGCGCGAAGAGTTTGAAGCGGTGGCGCTTTTGGTGCTTTTGTACTTCTCCTCCTTTTCTGCGAGCCGTCAGATGGAGTGGCTGCTGCGCTTCGGGCCACGTTCTTCGTGTTTGCGCCATTTTGCCTAGTCGCAGCGAGCTATGTCTCGCAAGCGGAAAGCACTCTCCTTTAAAGAGAAATTAGACATTCTTCGAAAGGTCGATGAGGATCCCAAGAGGAAGCGGACGGATTTGGCTAAGGAGCTAGGCCTCGCAACGTCAACACTGAGCACAATTGTTGCACAGCGAGACTATCATGAAAAAGTACAGCAGATCCACGAGGTGAATGATGATGAGATTGGGCGAAGCTCCTGGAAGTAATCATCGGTAAAACCGTGAAAGTTCTTCCGTTAATTCGCCCGATAAAATTGACGTGAAACGATTGATTAAATGTTTTATCAAACTTTTATTGCTGGTTTCCGTTGTCCTTTCATTATGACCGCTTTGTGGTCGGTGAAATGTAAGCTAAGTGGTTCTTGCACTGGTTGCAGATGAAAGTTGGCAAACACGATGTCGATGCAGGTGCCTCTGATGGTGGTTGGGTTGGGGTTTTCAAAGGAGATGCATTTGAGTCCGTACTTTTCTGACATGTGATGCATCAAGCATTGTTTGTTGGGGTCTGTAATGTCAACGTTGAAGTCACCGACGAGCATGAAAGGTTTCGACTTGTCGTATATACGCATGTCTTGATCGATGATCCATTTGACGTCTTCGATGGAAACATTTGGTGCCAGGTACATTGTCAAGACGGTGATGCCACCATAGTCGATTGCAGCACTTTCTCCATCGTCGCTCTCCGTGAAGAGTGCTAGTTCAATGTTCCGGGCCTCTTCGGCTTGCTTTACGTAAACTGCAACACCACCGGCAGGTCGTACCGAGTCATGCATGCATACGACTGGTGCATAGCCCTTGATGTAGGGTCGTTTGGCGTTCCAGGTCTCGGTAAAGCAGAGCATGTCGACTTCGGTTAGGATGGGATCCCGTTCCACATCGTCCATATGCGCATTGAGAGAACGGACATTGAGGAGGGCAAACGTGAACTCGTTGACGTGATCGACGTCTTCTTTCAGGGCTTGACGGTACCGCTGCGTGACGGTAGGTAGCCGGTGCTGATCGAGCCGCTGGAATTCGTTTGCCATGGCCCTGTCCTCGTTGCTCGCCTTGTGGTAGAACTTGTGGTCTCCTTTTGCGTTCGTGAGGTAGAGGTTATTTATACTCATGCACCTGGTGAGCGCGACGTAAACTAATTTCTGTGGGTGTGTCTTACTGTATTCGTAGACAATGGATGCGTAGGTGGCGCCTTGTGATTTATGTACAGTGATTGCACTAGCTTGTACTAATGGGAATTGCTTTCTCTTGCAAGAGACGCCGGTTTTACGATCCAAAGTGAGTGTCGTAACTCGAGGTTCTATGGGAACCCAGGCGTTATCGAAGACGTGCCCGCTTCGTTTGGCTTCGTTAACGGCGTGCTTGGATCGCAGACGAGTAAGCCTACCGGTCGTCTCCACATCGGCAAAGTGCAACCACAGGCGTCTCTGAAAGTCACTACCCGGACTTTTCTCGCACACCTTGAGAATGCCTACGGCTTCGTTCACGAGACCGTCGAGGACGTCGATGTTGGTGGTGATCATGTATGGTTTGTCTATGACAATGAGAATTTCGTGAGGGAGGTTGGCAAACTCGGTGTGCGACATTTTCTCTACCTTTGCCATTGCTTTACGTAACGCGTCTTGGTTGGCATACCCCAGGTACACGTCTTCCGAGCGCAGCGTAACGATATCTCGTGCTGCTCGCTGTGCAACGGACGTATTAAATTTATTGACCTCCTCGTTCAAGTAGAAGATTCGTATGGCAGATGGTGCCTGCGTCAAAGCCTCCTCCTCGGTGACGAACCGACTTTCTAGCAATTTGACTTCGTCGTCCAGCAGTGCCTTGCCATCTCCGATCTTCGTAAGAAGAGCAGAGAAGGAGGCATCGGCCTGCCGGACGACTTGTACCAATGGAAAGTATTCGAGGTAGTGCCATTTGACAGTGGTTCCCATGAGACCTCCGCTTTCTCTACATCGCTTGTAGACTTCGTTCGCACGTACCGGAGGCAGTTGACGTAAGTCCCCACACATTACGATGTCGAGTCCTCCGAAAAGTTCCGTCAGTCGCTGAGTGATCTGTTTCAGTCTACAATCTATGGCATTTAAAGTGTCTGCAGACGGCATACTAATTTCGTCAATGATGACACATTTCACGTTCCGGAAGGCAACTTGGAATGTGTTGAGTTCGCTGTCTCGTAACCCTCCGTCCCTCTTGTTACGTGTTAGCTTGAAAGCAGAGTGTACGGTGGTTCCTCCAACGGCAACGGCAGCCTTTCCAGTACTCGCACAGACGACGTACGCGTTGTAAGGCGTCGGGTCGTTGTAACGGTTGTACACGTCCATTACGACCTTCAAGACGAACGTCTTACCGCAACCCGCAGGCCCCGTTAGGAAGACTCGTAAGGGAGGTGCACCGGGCGTCGTCTGTCGGTGGATGATTTCTCGTATCAACTCGTACTGCTCGGCATTGCTCATTCCCATGAGCCTGGCGTATTCCTCCCCGTCCATTACTCCTTGCCTTTTGCGGACGGCGGCGCAGGGACTAGATTCCTTGACGGCAGACATTAACTCTTCGCTGGGTAAGAGGTCGGCGTCTTCTTCGGCGTTAGGCATGGCGGTGGAAACTGCGGCTCTATCCGCGGCCCCATCCGCGGCGGCAGTTGCGGCGGCAGTTGCGGCAGTTGCGGCGGCCTCTTCTTCTCGTTGACGCCAGTACTCTTCGATCAATTGAGCTACGATGTCGTCGTCGTCAGCGACATTGTATTCTCGATGTTTGGCGGCAATGAGGTCTTTGTTGGCTTCGTAAGTCTGGACGTATTTGTTGTTGTCGAGCACGTCTATAGCCTCGTTACGGAAAGGTACGTAGAGCAGCACCTGCTCTCTCATGTAATCGTCAGGCCGGTCCGTGGCACTGTAGTTACGGTACCGAATGATTACCGGCTGCTTACGAGGACTGTAGTCGCGCTTGTACTTGCTGGCAAAGTCCGCAAGACAGACGCCTTTCATTTTTGCCGGCCTCGCCTCGTACTATTGAACAATGTTTAGTTTCCATACGTCCGTCGAGGCAGCACTGACGTTCGCCAACTCCTCGTTGGTCTTGCGTACTCGCACGCGTTCTTCCGGGTAGCACGTGGGTATATAGACGACCTCACGGCTCTTTTCGGACATGGGTTGTCTTAGGAGAAACCAAGCTGCCTCTTGCGCAGACATTTCGACTCCCTTGAGCATCGTTACGCCTAGCGAACGTATGATGGCGGCGTAGTCCATTTGCGGCTTTTCTTCAATGATTTGCATGACTGCCTTGTGGAGATTTGACATTCAGCGGTCGGCCTTGTTTACGTAGTCCACAACGTACGTGGCACAGGCGTAGTGGTCTAGTATAACTTGTAGGTCCATGTTTGAGTCTAGCACTTTGGCAATCTAAGGGTTGAAGGGGTTGACCATCTTTTGTGCGGGTGTGCGCCGGTGTAGGACGCAAGGGCGCGTAAACCCCGCTCGTAGAATCTCCATGTACTCTGCGTCCGAGTTTACGTTAAATGTGGCAAGGAACTCTTCGATCGAGAGAAAGGATCCCCTTTCCAAAGCGGCATGCATTTCTTCGTAGCGTTGCTTGAGGTTCTGACGATATGCCTTTTCTGCCGCGTCTTCGGTAGGAGGAAAGGGAACTACGATTCTCGTTTCCTTACTTGGCATGAAGGGGGCACCGAAACGGCACTTGGTACGGCCACGCTTATAGCAAGTGTGGGTGTGCGCGTGTAGTTGAGTTCTGGGTCTCTTCAGGAGGTCGGTATCGAGCGTTAGTAACGCGTCGACCATGTCCAGCGTGCGAGGCATGTCGCCGCAGACTTCTTCTTGCGGGGCGTTCTCTAACCACAGAATGGTATGAATGTGGGCACTTCCTCGTTGTTGGAATTCGACCCGCTTGAAGAAGTCTACCACAACGTAAGGCTTGAACGGTGAACATCGCTTGTCTTTGAGTATGTTGAGAATTACGTCAAAGATTCCATGGGTGTAAATTGCACACGCGACGGGGTCGTTGTTTACTAGCTCGACGCGTTCCATGCAATTCAACTCTTGCACGACACGAGCAACGCCTTGCGGTCCCACTCGTAACCGCTCCAAAGTATCCAGGAGCCTGTCCCAGTGCAGTTCGGAGGCGGAGAGAGTGAGAAACGCGTGAGGCTTGCCGAGTCGCCGGATCATTGCAAAGAGTTCCTTCTTTCGGTCTTGCCAGTACTGTACAGTGTTCGGTACCCCCCTCATGAAACCGAGATCCCGGTTGATGATTTCGTCCATGAATTCGGAATTTTCGAGTTGCTGACGAGTTATGGCGTTAGTGATGGAGTTTGTTCGGAACGCCATTGTCTTGTCGGCAACGTTGTGACGCATCACTTTCATAGCCATGTAAAGGACGTGGTCGGGACGCACTCCTCTTCGATCGGCACGTCGGATCTCACTGCTTGCCTTCATGAACGCTGTTGCTCGGTCGGATTTGATTATTCGCGGGTGGCCGAGGTATATCTGGGGAAACGACAGCTCTTCGGCGTACATGTCAAAGAGTAGAGAAATGGGAACTTGCCCTTCACCCGGTGCTACGTGTAAACTGTGCGTGCCTCGTATCAGACCGTCGAGTGCCCTTGCTGCCGCCTTTCGCGCGGCGGATAGCGCCGCGGAATTTTCCGCCGCCACGCCGTCGCAGTTGTTGTTGGCGACGATGACGCCGCTGGCGCCGTCGTCAAAGATCATGGAATGCGACATTGTATTGAGAGCGATCGTTGCTTGCATGGGGTCGTCGAGATCGGTAACCTCCGGCGCCTGCTCAATCTCGTCGACATCACATTCCACGTTGCCGTCTGCTCTGCCGGTATTGTCGTTGAATTTGCCGAGACGGTTCCAGTCGATTTTGATGTTGAAGTACTTGTACAGGGGAGTGTTTTCAAGGTATTTAAGCCAGGCGTGTATGTTGCTTTTAGTAACAAGGCCTTTCTTGTATGACGGTTTGGACACGAGCCGGCGCTTGAGATGAACGTCGATTGCCGCGTCGTCCGGAATGTCACGAGGCAGGGATTGAACCGTGTTGGGAACGTTTATGGGCACGTTGACTACTTGCCCCTTGATGCCGTATTGGCCGCTTCCATGCGTCAATCTTCGGATACTCATGAAGGGTAGACGAGGTGCGATGAGGCGTTCTTCTACTGGATTTAGGAGAGGCAAGTTTGGTTTCGGTTGATACTTGTAACCATTTGAAACGCTCATCAAAGGTACCTTGCCGCCCGTCAGAGAATCTTTACAGTTCGAGCAAACCTTGTAATCCTCGGCGGTTGCGGCGGGAAACGCGCGCTGCAACGTGGCGATGGCATTATTGCGAGACTCTTCGTTTCTGATCGACGATATCGTGATTAGGTTGTTGGAGAACCAGAGTCTATCGCACACGTTACAGCTATGGCCAAAGGTGATTTTGAGGAAATCTCTATTGAACCGGGCGTCTGCACCTTCGTGTTCTTTCTTGGCACGCTTTGCAGACGCCTCGCGTTCTCTCACCTCTGGGTTCGCCTGGCGATATGCGCGCTTCCTCGCCGCTTCCCGTTGTCGAACATTTTCAAGATGTGCTTCGCGACGCTGACGTGCCGCTTCACGTACGGAAGGATCTTGCCGACGCTGACGTGCCGCTGCAGCTTCTTGTTCCCGTACGGAAGGATCTTGCCGACGCTGCCTTGCTGCTGCGGCTTCTTGTTCACGTACAGCAGGATCTTGGCGGCGACGTCGCGCAGCTTCCCGGCGCGCTTCTGCCTCGCGGGCTCTCACTTCAGGGTCCTGTCTGCGAGCGCGTGCTCCGCCGCTGCCCTGCGCGCCCGCCTTTCGGCATCCTTATCCATACGAGCACACACCGACGGCAACGAGCATCGTCAACTACAAACCTCTGGCGTCTTTCGTTAAGCAGCTGGCGTCTTTTCGTTGTGTGTGTGGGTGCGCCGGTGTAGGACGCAAGGGCGCGTAAACCCCGCTCGTAGAATCTCCATGTACTGTGCGTCCGAGTTGACGTTAAATGTGGCAAGGAACTGTTCGATCGAGAGAAAGGATCCCCTTTCCAAAGCGGCATGCATTTCTTCGTAGCGTTGCTTGAGGTTCTGACGATATGCCTTTTCTGCCGCGTCTTCGGTAGGTCGGTGTGTGCTCGTATGGATAAGGATACTTATCCATACGAGCACACGCCGACGGCAACGAGCATCGTCAACTACAAACCTCTGGCGTCTTTCGTTAAGCAGCTGGCGTCTTTTCGTTTTGCTTTAGAAACATCTGGCGTCTTTTCGTTTTGCTTTAGAAAACATCTGGCGTGTTTCGTTGGTTTATTTCATAAATCAACGCCGTTTTGAACAATACGTTTAGTTTATACCGACATCTGGTACTAGCGTTAAGACTGGTTACACACTACGACGGGGACGAATGGGTGCCGCTATAAGGAGCTTCGCCCCTAAAACGCCGGAAGCGTTCTCCGGAAGCCGGAAGCTGGCTTCCGGAACCGGAAGCGGAACCGGAAGTGGAACCGGAAGCGGAAGTCGGCTTCCGGTTATACTATACATATACATATATATGTATATATGGGTATACATACATATAGGGACACACAACGCGATCTATTGAGCAATTCATAAAACTAGACGTGGCTACCTACTACGACGGGGACGAACGAGTGCCGCTATAAGGAGCTTCGCCCCTAAAACGTGCTTTCGTTCAACGTCAACGTGAAGCAAGCGAATTCGAACGCGCTTATTTCGAACATACCGCGCACCGGCAATGCTCTTAGCAGCGCGGCAAATCACGCGGCGGCGCCTCCGACCGGCATTGCTCCGACACCGCCATAGAGCAAAAGCTCAGGAGAGACCCCTCAATGCCGCGCGCGAAGGAACGGTGACGAAAAAAAAAAAACCGCGGCGGAAATTTCACCCTCTCAAATTGCAAGGTCGCCGTTTCTGCATCGCGCCGGAACAAGCGTGTACGTGCCGACTAGAGTGTTCTAGACAACCGTATTCTAGCACACAATAGTGCCGACGTCTCAGCCACACGGATAAAATGGCAGTGAACCCTTCTCTGTTTTCTAGTCACATGTTGACCTTGCACGCTGCGGCAGCAGCGCAGAGGGAAGCAGCGGCGGAGGCACAGTCGGGCCAACGAAACTGCCACGCCCGCAAACGCTCGCTTCTCGATAACGGCAGAAAACGAAACTTCAGGGGGCGGCTAAAATAAGCTGGCGCCAGCACGGCGGCGGGCGCACACGGAGATGTGCGCACGGAGTCGAAGGTGAGAGAGCTACGAGGGAGTTGAGAGGGAGGGCGAGGGGAGCCACCGAAGTGACGGCATTGCCAAGGCCAAATGCGCTTCTCTGCCGCCCTCCTTCCTCACCTTCGACGGTCTCTGCGCGCCCGTCGTCGTACAGCGCCGCCTGCTTTCTGAAGTTTCATTTTCTGCGGTTATCAAGAAGCGAGCGTTGGCCTGCCTGGGCAGTTTCGTGGCCCTCGCTCACTACGTGCTTGTGCACCGCATTTCATGACTCGCACCGTTCGTACATCGTGCACGAATACCTCGAAATAAGTCCTTCTTTTAATTCGAACAAATTTTCGGGCCCCTTTGAGTTCGAATTATTAAGATTCGACTGTATTACGATAGATCTGTCCAAGGCCTTTGACAGAGTGTGTCATGTGAAACTTTTACACAAACTGCATGAGTTTGGTATCGATGAACAAATGATCAATTGGATCGAGGCTTATTTAACTAACAGAGAACAGTTTGTAGTAATAGATGAAGAATGCTCTTCGACTTCATCACCCCTTAGACCACCAACATTCTACAGATGTTGAACATATGTCTGAAACAGGACATTCGAACGTCCCTAGGACATACGTAAAAATCCTGTGGATCAATTAGATTGTCCCATGCAGCGAATTGCCGATCCTAGGAACGTTCCATGATTGTCCTTATGGGATAGTGGGACGTCCAAGAGGTGCTTAAATATGGATATTTCTTATTGCATCATCCCGAGTACGTCCTAAGCACGTTTTTGCCAGGATGTGGGACACTTCTGGGACATATTGTGTTAGAAGTCACCCAAAGGACGTTTGTGGGACATTTGTTTGTGGATTTAGGACATCCACAGGACGTCCATGTTGATAATAAATTAACATAATAGGGAAATTCCTCCAAATTTGCCCTAGCCATGCAGCAGGCCTGCTGCATTTATCTACATACCACTTGTATCGTAGGTAAGTAAAAGGGGCCACTCCATGCCAGAGGAAGCAATGACTCCGAGCGTCTCCGATCACATGCTGCTGCCTTGCCAGCACCAGCCGTTTTTATTCATGCTCTTTGATGTCATGCATGACGTAACAGACTGGCTAACAGAACCGAAATCGAAACTGAACTGCACAACAACACAACATACACCTTCCCTTAAAAAAACAAAAAGAAACGAACACTTCACACAGACAGTCTAAGAGGTCACAGTCTCTCAGCCATGCTGGAGGTCGGCGAACTCTAGATCTAGGCTCTGACTGTGCTGCAGCACCCCGGGATGTCGATGGAGACTCTACATGATGCTGCTCTCCCCTTCTCTCGTTCTCTGCTTGCTCTGTACATTCTGTGGTGTCGGGAAGGTCAGGGTGCTCGGCTGGCATAGTTTGAGGCTTGGAAACAACATCAATGCTGGCATACCAATCACCAACCACAGGAGCTGTTGTTTTGAACGTTGAGCGCCTTTGATGACCTGTGTAAGGTACTTTAGAGAGTCTCGCAGCATTCCATGTGTTGTCTTCCAGGGTAAAAGCACTACTTCCTTTTTTACCCACTATCTTCAGGGGTTCGCCGTCGGACAAATCGCCTTTCCTGGGAACATGAGGATTTTTCACCCTCACGAAGTCACCCGTACGGAACGTTGGCACCTTCGCCCCTCTCTTTTGATCTGTATACTCCTTGCTGCTCATTTGTTTATCTCTCACCCTCTTCTGTAACTGGACAATTTCTGGTGCTGGCTTGTAGAAAAAAGCTGGGCTTGGGGATAAGCCCACTATGTCCAATATGGTGCATGGAGTGTGGCCATGCAAGAGTATAGCTGGTGGAACGCCCGTTGTTGCATGTGGGGTGCTGCAATAAACAGCAAGGTACTCCAATACTGCTGTCTCAATAGGCCGATGTTCCAAAACTGCAAGCTGCACGTAGTCTTTCAAGACCCTATTGAAACGTTCCACCTGTCCGTTACTTTGAGGATGGTAAATCGATGAGCAGGAGCGCTTAATTCCGTGCTTTCGAAGAAAATTCTCATAAAGGGTGGACTTCAGTTGCGATCCATGATCTGCTAATATCTCATCCGGGTACCCCTCTCTGCTGAAGACTGCTCTCAAAAACTCGATGACAGTATTAGATGTCACACTTGAAACAAAGGATACCTCGGGCCACTTTGAATAAAGGTCAACTAGCGTTGTAAAGTTGCAGCTCTCCTTATCCCCTGTAAAAGGACCGACAATGTCCAGTGCTAGTTTCTGCCAAGCATGCTCAGGTAACGGAATGGGTTTCTGTGGTGTTACCGCGGCTTCGCTGACTTATCTGCCGCTTGACAGACACTGCAAGACGAGATTTCTTGCTCTACTTGTTTGTCGAGTCCTGGCCGCCAATACTGGTTGCAAAGCCTCTGCTTTGTGTGCACAATTCCTTGGTGACCTTCATGCGCCGTCTCCACGAGCGTTGCTGTCAATGCAACTGGTATGACCAGGCACTCATCCATCAATAGAAGGTTGTCCATAACTGCCAGCTCATCCCGCACGTAGAAAAATGGCCGCAACTCGACCTGAAGACTGCATTTCGCCGGCCACCTAGTTGTGACGTAAGGCATCACCTGCTGTAGCAGCAAGTTGGATTGAACAGCTTCCTGAAGTTGTGCCTTTGTGATGGAGGTGGAAACAAGTGACACAACTTCTTCCTCTTGTTCTTGTACGTTTGACAGGGGCAATCGTTATAGTGCATCCGCCACCTCAAAATTGGAGTACAGAAGACGTGCTTACCATCTTGCAATTCGAGTAGATCGGCTACCTGTGCCCCGGGATGAGAGGAGAGTAACCAGAGTCTGATGGTCAGCTTGTAGCTCGAACTTCCTTCCCCACAGAAAAACATGCCAGTGTTCACACGCCCATACGCATGCGAGCGCCTCCTTTTCTCCTACTGAGTACTTGCGCTCCGTTTGCGACAGTGTTCGAGACGCGAAGGCAATGGCTCAGAGATCATTTCCGTACCTTTGTTGTAGCACTGCTCCCAGACCGTAGTCTTCACTACCGGAAGTAGGGAGGGGCTGAACATGTTGCGACTAGTTGCTTCACCGCATGGAAGCTTTGCGCAGCCTTGTCGTCCCAGAAAAAAGAAGCTCCTTGACAAAGTAACGGGCGAAGAGGCTCTACGATGTCAGCAAAATGGGGAATGAACTTGGCATAATAACTGACAAGTCAGGCGCGTAGCCAGGGGGGGGGCTGATGGGGCTTCAGCCCCCCCCCGAAATTTTTTCGTGCTGGCATGCACCGCAGACCAAAACTACCACCGACGCCGGCAATCATTCTGGATTTTGTCTGCAATGTCCTTTTCACGCTCGAAAAGACATTTCGGCACGAACATTGCGAACTCGGGCTGGATTTCGTGACAATGCCCTTGCACCTGGAGTCACGTAACGCAAGGAGCCCCATCCGAGCACAAACTTTCAACGGCTTTTCGATAGCGAGCGGGCGAGTTGCGGCATCTCGCAGCGGCCGCGGAATATACGGAGCACATGGATTTCAATTACGAACTTCATGGGTATAAAGTTCTCATAAACTTTTGACGCGAAAGGTGCGCTGACATTTCCAAAGGCATGCTTTCAAAGATTTTCAATTCTAGAACTTTACGGGGTTAATGTTCTTATAAACTTGGGCCAACATGCGCGCACTGGAACGCTCGTGTCCAAGTCGTTCCATAAATGGAAGCGCGCGCTCGCAATCTCCCACACACACGAAAATACTAAATATCACCGTGACTGTCAGCTAGCAGCTGATAATTTTCTCCAAACATTTTCAGGAAGCGTGCCCAATGTGATTGATCAGCTGGACCAGGGCAGGCAAAGTAAATGAGAAAACAGAAGAAAGTGAACGGCCTAATATTGAGGATTTTTTTTTTTTTGCGGCCGACAAGGTCTGGCTCTCCGTGGCCACAGGGACAGGGGCCCTATGGATTTAAGCAATGCCCCAGCTGAAAATACACGCATTTTCAGAGTGCTTCTTCGCGTGCGAGCTGATTGTGGAGATACATATCTGAAGAACCATTTGGAAAGTTGCCCCAGTATTGCCTCGTATTTAAGCCCAGACGCACAAAACCAAATTATAGAAATTTGTGGTGACATTATCAAAGAAAGCTTAGATTCAAAAGCAGGCTGCTTCTCCATACTTCCTGACGAAAGGACGGACATCGCTGGAATCGAACAGCCTACTGTTTCTGCAAGGTACCTAAACAAGTATGCCAACGACATCGAGGGAGTGTTTTAGGTTTTAGCACTGGAATAGATGCCCATCTCCCACTGCGACAGCAGGTTCTATGTAAATGTCTAAATACTGCTGCAGCTTCTAGTCACCCTTCAAGTGACCGCTGCCAGCGCAGAGAGAATATTTTTTTTAACGAGAGTTTACTACAAAACTACTTGCGCTCTACAATGTCTGTGGAACGCATGGTTAGGCTGGCGCTTCTATACACCCACAGAGACGTAGGCATCAACGTGTCCGAAGTCATTGACCACTTCGCTCAACTTTCCCGCCGAGAGAAGTTTGTCCTTTAGATAGCGAAGCAGCAAAAATCAATGCAAGTAAAAAGCACTGTTCCTTCAGGTCCATAAGTTCTTAATTATGAAAACGTATGACCGCTCATTAGCTTTTAAAACCGCAAAAATTTTCGCCGTTTATTCTAGCAGTTAGCATCATGATCACAATTATCACGCGAATACAAAAATTACGAGGATACCAATAACCAATTTTGACCGACTTGCTCATTGAAAGCCCGGGCCACGCGGCGTTCGCCAAAAACACTCGGATATTGGGTAGTTCAACTTACTGCATCATCTGTGGCCTTCGTTTGTCCTTTTTTTTCCTTTTTTTTTGAAACGAAGGAATACCGGCCCTCCTTTAATTTTGGGTGCAGAATAATTGTTGGCGTTGTGCAGGCAGTTAAATTACACATTTTCGTACTGATTTATGCATTATTCCTCTATTATTCTACCCACATGGCACTGTCGTGACCGCTGCATGGCCCAAGTACATATCACGATTTCTGCGATCATAGTTATGTTCTTGCCAGGATCATCTGTCTTTCTGTGCGCAAAGTTTACTATCTGTGACTGAGCAACATGTTTATTTGTCGTATTTGACGCATTATATACACTGACGTTTGCTTAAATACGTAGATTTATTGGAGACTCATACGTATTTTTAAATATCTCATTGCGAGGTTTTGTGTATACAAGCAGTGAACTTTGTTTCCAGCGACTCTTTTTTTGCCCTTTAGCGAGTTGTATCTTCGCATTTGTATATTCCATTCTATCTTCGCATTTCTAATATATACAATACACGACGAATTACAGCTGCTCCTGCGCAATCGATTGCAACGAGGGATAGCGTCATTGAGGTTTCTTCCTGGCCGTTGCATATGTAGAAAAATGTAAACAAGGTTCTTGAATGGCAAAGATTCACCAAAATATTTGTCCTCAACTTATTCATTTCATGGCCTTTACGTTTTTCATATAAGCTAGCTGTATGCACTGCTTTGCTGGTTTGGAACTGATATTGACCCTTTTCGCGGCGATCCCGTGGGCGCTGCCATATTTGATCACGTGGTGACGCGTCCATTGCTTGCCTCAACTGCCTCTGTTGCCTCCTTGTTTACAATGGAAGTGTATGACGCCGGCGCGGCTTAGAAAACCTCTGTTTTCGGAGACCTCATAGACGGTGACTAGGTGGACGACACAAAGCTTTGATCACAGCTTCAGAGAACATGCAAAAGCACTTTCGGAGCTGATTGAGCTATGTCCAAACGGCGCAGGCAGTTTATATGGTGCTTCTTCTAAAAGCGGGGCTAAATATGCATTCCAAGCTTTGCGATTATGAATTCAGTCAGGATTAGTGTGTTTTGCTCTTTGTTCTTTATTCGGCAAATATTTTGAAGCAGTGGCTTGTCAGTTTCTGACTCAGTGAAGTTCCTCGGTGCGGCCACTATCTGATTATTTTCTTCCTAATCGCTCGCGGGTGTGCTCAGTTCCGAATCCGATAGATTTGTTCTTGCTGCGCACAAGGCTTAACGTAGCTGTTTTGTACATTCTAATACCTTGTAGCAAATATATATTACAGCTAGTAACTTGCTTACTCTTGTGGACCGTCACGAAACATTCAGCTTCGACCATTTGTGCGCCATAGGTGTAGTCCGTCATTTATTGTGTGTATACAGTGCGCATATATTCAAGTGTGCGTCCATTCACTTATTCTTGATACGTCGGCGATAGAGTGGGCGTAAGTGTTCCTGCCATTTGGACAGATGTGTATAGATAACCTGCGCGCAACTTACTATGACAGGAAGCAGAGCTACTCCCTTTATCATTGTTTAACGAGTGGTACTCACTGTTGCCGACGTTCTGGTGATGAAGCCCTTTCTTTGTAGGTTAGCGATACAAGGCTGGCGGATGAGCAAATTTCTGTATCCTCGAGGAAAGCCGTACATCATGAAGTGCCGGTAACACGTTCGGACAGTTGCAGCAGCGGTCCGCGAACTTCGCCATATAGATTCATTCTATTCCTTAACATAACAGTCACTATTTTTGCAGCCGACTACTGCACATGTCTTCAATCCACAATATTCAATCTAGCATGATTGGAGCACAGTGTGTTAGCGAAAACTCAGTTGCATTTCCGACAGCTGATCGCACAGAAGCAAGGTAGAATCGGTAATGGTTTCGTATTCGTGCGCGGTTGCTGAGAGGTATGGCGCGCCGCCGTGAGTGCCATCTGGTTTCTCTAAAACAAACTGCTCCGCGAAAGGGGTCAATAGTTCTAAAGTTCATGTGATGTTTTCTTTACTTATTAATTAGACAAAAAAAAAACACGGAAGCATTGATATCAGTTATTTCTGCCACAATTTTTGGGGCATACGAATATATCCTGTTATAAAAACATATATATTTTAATGGACAGTGCATAGCGTTCAATAATTCGTTTGTAGCATCTAATATACAATGAAATTGGCAATGCAGTTATTATTCATACATTTGATCCCTCGACAAATTCTATAAGGAGGAGGCCGCGCTGCAACCTTAGCCCCCCCCGAACAAAATTCTGGCTACGCCACTGTGACAAGTCCCAGGAACGAACGTAGCTCTGTGATGTTCGTGGGCGCTGGAGCATGAACAACAGCTTCAACCTTAGATTTTATGGGTGACAAGCCGTTGTGGCTGACGACATGTTCCAAGAATATCAGTTCTTGCATATTGAACAAGCACTTGTCGTTAAGCTGCTGGCCAGCCGCTGAGACGCGCTGAAGAACGTCATGAAGGTTTGAAGTGTGCTCAGCCGCAGTTTTACCGTAGACGACGATATCGTCTATGTAGCAAAGTAGCCCCAGCAGCCCCTAAGGATTGAAATCATTATCTTCTGAAAAGCGGCTGGTGCAGAGGCGAGGCCGAAGCATGCTCGACGGAATCGAAAAAGGCCACTGTGAATAACGAATGTGGTCAGATCACGGCTTTCAGTCGTTAATTCTAGTTGATAGTAAGCTGATGCCAAGTCAATTTTTGAAAAGTGTGTTGCCTCTGCTAGTTGATTGATGTAGAAGGTCATCACTATGGGGAAGAGGGAATCCGTCAATGATGATAGCTTTGTTGGCCTCACGGAGGTCCACACAAAGCCGAATGCTGCCGTTCTTCTTTCAGACCACTGCCACTGGAGATATCCATTGAGAAGCACCCATCTTCTCGATTATACCTGCTTGCTCAAGCCGCTGTACTTGCACAGAAACTTATTACCGAAGGGCCAGAGGAAGTCAATGTAGCTTAGCGGCCACTGGAGTCACATCCAGCTTGCAGTTGATGTGATAGGCAAAACCTTTTACTAGTCCTGTCTCGTCGGAGAACAAGTGGCTGAATTTCTTGCAAAATTCCACAGGTAGAAGATCAGACTGCACTTTTTGTTTGCAGGCATTTCAACTCAGCTCCATGTATGTGCAAGTCCAGGCTGCTGATGGCATCCAATCCAAGTACTGTGGTTCCCTAATGTACAACATACAAGTGAACAGAGACAGTGCTCTGCTTGTAAGCAACGGTAGCAGGAAAACAGCCCTTCACCGTGATCTTGCTGTTAGTGTAATCCAATAAAGCGACAGCAGGTGGTAGCGCAATGCCTTCATACCTTGAAAATGCTTCATGTAAATGTCCTCCATTATTATGGATACTGACGACCCTGTATCCACTAAAAAGTTCACAGGAACGCCTTCAACTTGCAGTTCGATGTAAATACTGCGGCGCGAAACGCCGGTCGAGGCTTGTAGCAGCGTCACCCGATGCTCAGAATCCTGATGCAGTTGCGATACGCGCTGCACGGCGTCCTCTTGCAGTCGTGATACGTGTTGCTCGGTGTCCTCTTGCACTTCCCGCACCCTCTGTTTAAATTGCGAACTGCGGCACATAATAAGAAAGTGGCCTACTTTTCTGGACTTTGAGCATTGCTTATTTTTGGCCTTGCAATTCGGCGAATTTGCTAAATGCCGAGTAGACCTGCAGTGGTAGCAACGACGCTGTGCAGATGCCGGCTGTGTCTGTTGACACTTTTGCGGTGAAGGCGGCCGACACGCGAATTGACCTGAATGTCGTACGTATTTCACTTCCTCCGCTGCGCCGAACTCTCGAAGGCTCTTGAAGGTTGCTTCATAATGCTCTGCTATCGTAATTTCCCTGTCCAAGGTCAGCGTTGCACCTTCGAAAAGGAAGTGTTCATGAAGCCTCTGATGCGATACCGGAAATGAGATGGTTGCGGACAGCTATGTCAGAAGGTTCCTCAAACTCACATTGCTTTGCTAGTTCACGTAAATTAGAAATGTAGGCATCCATAGGCTCACCTGGATTTTGTATCCTCTTTTGAAGTGGTTGCGTTCGACAAACACGTTCGTCGTGGTTGAGAACAGGTGGTCACAAATGTGCAGTGCGGCTTGGAACACATCTTCTGTCGTTGTAATTTGACTTGTAGAAATAGTACCCTGACCTGGGACTGGCACCGTGGTAGTAGTAGCAGGTTCGTTCGTCGACGCGTTGCGGAATTTACGTTGCCCTCGACGGCAAACGAATGCAGAAGTATGGCTCTCCGCCGAGACGCAGCAAACTCGGTGGCACCCGATGCTTCCACGCTTCCACGTAGGTAGAAAACAGTTCCTTCCACTGTTTTCATGGTATGGGTGGCTGCCCAGGGGTTTCCAGAAACGCAGGCGGAGGCGTAAGTCCCACAAAACTCATTGTAAGGTTTAGCTCGTCGCCAAATATGTTGTATCGTAGGTAAGCAAAAGCGGCCACTCCATGCCAGAGGAAGCAACGACTCTGAGCGTCTTCGATCACATGCTGCGGCCTTGCCAGCACCAGCCGTTTTAATTCGTGCTCTTTGACGTCATGCATGACGTAACAGACTGGCTAACAGAACTGAAATCAAAACTGAACTGCACAACAACACAACACCACTAACAAAGTAAGCTATGTATAGCTTACTTTGCTAGTATTGCGGTAGCACAATTTTTCAGTGCCTCAGTATTGCGGGAGCACAATTAATGGATCGTCAATGACCGATTGATGTTACCGTTGCCGCAAACAATGGCGTTGTACAATGCCCGCCATTTGATTACGCACAGAAACGACGACCCGCTAGTCGAAAAGGTAGCAGGGCTGCTTATAGAAAAACACTGGCTCCACGAACTGCCACTCACCTCTTGATGGGCGTAAGACGCACAGGCGCCGTGTGGATAGGGCGGGCTCACGAAATGTTCACCTGGAGCTGAAAAACGTTCACGCGGGAACTGATGAGGGCATCACACAGCCACCACGTTCAGACAACGTGCGAACTGAGTGCGGAGCGTCCGGAGCGCACCAACCTCTAGGCATTTGAAGCCTATTGAGAAGGGCGAAGAGACCCGATAAAACGACGCCGTTAAGTCATGTGACCGACTGCGTGCAAAGCAGCGGAAAGCGTACATGCAACAGGCAGTGGCAAATGACAGCAATTCGACTTGGTAAAGGCAATCACTGCTCTGTTCTACGACGGGGGTAGCCGTACTCGGCTGTCGCGACATGTTCGGAGAGTGTAGGACACGTTTGATTCGGTTACACGTTGTGGTAGGTGGTAATGCACAGTTGTTCCTGTGCTCTACGTACGTGACGTTTCCTCCTGATATGCTTGTGTAGTTTGGGTCGTTCATTGCAACTTCTTCACTTATTGACATCATTGGAAGTTTGTTCTGAGTGCGGCAGCTTCATGGTTGCTGTCTGACATGTCTTTTCGGAAGAACGTGCGTTGAGGGCAGCCATGGAGGTGACTTAACATGCCGCGATAAGATCACGTACATAGTACGTGTTGGATTGTGTCTGTTGATCCCACATATGTCCGGTATAGGACATGCCGTTGAAAACAACCTTCGGGCATCAATAGGATTATTGTTTTGGGATTTGTTTAGATCCCAGTACTTCAATCCTGTGGATGTTCGAAGGAGGTTGTAAATAGGACGTCCCAAAATTAATGTCTTCATGTTATCCACTGGACGTCCTAACTGGGACTTGGACGCTCAGATCTAATCGGGACGTCCATAGCATATTCATGCATAGCATGTCCATAGCATATTAGTGGTCCAATGGGCAGTATCATCCGGGGTTCCACAAGGGTCCGTTCTGGGTCCTATATTGTTTTTGTTATATATCAATGATATTGCGAAGGACATACACCCTCTCGTTGACGTGCGATTGTTTGCGGATGATATTATGTTATTTTGTCGCACAAAAATCCTGCAAGACCAAGTCCTGTTGAATGACTCTTTGTAAGTTGTATATGACTGGTGTGTAAAGTGGAACATGCAAATCAATTATGAAAAGTCCACTTCTATGATTGTGTCAAAGAAGACTCCATTTGTGTTCTCGTACATAATTAACAACATAGAAATAAAACGTTTCAGTAAATTAAAATATTTAGAAATTACGATTTCTCATGATATGAACTGGAGTGATCATGTACAAAATATATCTAGAACAGCCCAACGAAAACTCCGATTCCTACAGCGAAAACTAAACGATGCACAATCGGATGTCAAACTAAAAGCATATAAATCAATAGTAAGGCCAACTCTAGAATACGCAAGTATAATTTGGGATTCAAATCAGAAATATCTCATTGACAAACTTGAGCGTGTTCAGAGAATGGCAGTTAAGTTTGTATATTCCTGTTTCCGGAAACGCAGTCCGTAACAGAACTTCTTGCACGTGCAGAGCTACCAACTTTGGCTGTTCGGAGAAAAATTGCTAGGCTTAAGTATTTTTACCAGCTCTATCACAATGGATTCAATTTGGATTCCGGCTTATACTTGCGGCCAGCTGGTAGACGATCTTCACATACTAACCATCCCTTTGCAGTTATGTCCTATGTTCCAAGCGTTGACGTGTATAAATATTCGTTTCTGCCTAAAACAATTATAGAATGGAATAACCTTGACTGATGCGTATTTGATAACACTTGTTCATTAGAAACTTTTGAAGAAGAGTTGGAACTGCGCTTATAGGGACCAAGGTTAGGTCCACTATAATAATGCGCGAGTCGGTGAGCGATTGGTTGAATGTACCCTTCCCACCCTGTAACAGCCCAGAAGGGCTAACAGTATTTGAAAATAAAATTAAAAAAAATAAATAAACCTAGCCGCAAAGTTGTTTTCTACTTATACCCCAGTCACACGGGCATACCGAAGGTCCTTTGAAGTTAAGGAGCATAGAGCTTTCAAAGGAACATTAGTTCAAGGGAAATGTATCAGTGCTACACGGTTGCCAGGTGGTCTCCGCTGAAGCTTTTGACAGAAACCGCAATGTATTCTAAAACGCAAAAGTGATGAGAGAAAAAAGAAGCACGAGGACACTTCGATGCGTAGCAGCCGATAACCAAATCGCACATGGCACCCATTTTGCTCACGAGGGTTGCAATGTGTGCTTGTTGGTAACGCATCTTGGAGGGTTAATGGTAGCGTGATTAAAAGTACAAACTGGACTTCGATAACAAACACTGTTGGAAGTTAGTGCCGTGTGTGTCCCTGTGTGTCTTCTTTTGTTGTCTTTTAATCGCGCTACTGTAAACCCTCCAAGACCCATTTTGCGTCGGTGTTGCCGATTGTGACAGGCCGTGCCGGCGCTGTTGTACCGGCGCATTCATCATCGAGACTGCGGGTGTCACGAAAGTCTTTAGTGCTTATAAACTTCTATAATCTAGTTAAACTTGTTTTTAACAGGTAAAAATTGAACTTTTGTATTTCTACAGAACTTTGTTTTCCTCTGTCGGACGCCCTCTAGGCTCAGAAGTATTCCTTTGAGATTTCAAAGGACAACTGCGGACTCCCTTGACTCAAAGCTCCCTTCAACTAGGCCTCATTTGATGCGCCCATGTGACAGCGCGCGTCTTCCCTTGAAGTAAAGGATCTTTGATTCAAAGGACTGTGAAGTGCCCGTGTGACTGGGTACATTCACAAGGATTGATGCGGCTATGCATGGCAGTTGAATTCTGCTCCTTCCACGTGCCAGGCTGGCTCAAAATAATGCCAAGGAAAACTAGTGTTCAAGTTTGTGCCAAACGACACCTAGAGGGTGCCATCAACATGCCGAAAAAGAAGAAAAACAAGGCGAAGTGCATGCGTGAGTCATGCGTCAGTCTACGCTGCTTTTGACGCTGAAACGCCAATGTTCGAAAAATGGAACATTCGCATAAAGCTCTAAAAACTAAAAGCTAGAGTGTCTTTATTATTTTTTATTTTTTTGCCCAGTAATAGCGAACTATATGCCAATATTTTAGTTCTGCTTTGCTCATTGTAACATTACTTTTTCCTGCGAAATAATTCAACAAACGTATGGCGCTGAAGGAACACAAAATAAGCCTGTTTGGGACAGTGAGCATTTATCCAGAGCTTCTAAATAGGTTGATGATAAAAATTTAAATTGCTTTGTTTTCTACAAGTATCAGTGAGTATGCGAAAACAAAAATGAAAGAAGTGCGATAGATGGGGATGGAAATAAAAAACCAGGTTTCGCATGTTCCAGTTCTACATCAATCTAAAAGGGACAGAGTGCTTTTTATAGTCGCACACAATCCAAGGGCAGTTCCTGGCCGAATAAATCTGCCACCATGCTTGGCAGCATAATCTTCCCATTCTGCAAGGAATGCAATGAATTCTTCAAAAAACTTTGCCCTTGGCGCAAGAAACTTTGCACTTGGCGAGTTAAGTCGGAACGGTATTCTTGAAGTCATTACAAACATTAACCTTTCTATAAGCTTCACAAACTCTTTTGTCGGCTGAGTGGTCCTAAAGTGCCTGTCCAGATGACCTTTATAGAAAAAAAATCCCCTCTAGCACCTCTTCGCTAAATAGCTGGATGGCTTAGTTTATGCGCATTTTTTCATATTCGCTTGGATGAGTGTGTGAGTGGGTAAAGTGCAGCATTACTTTAAGAGTTAGTGAATCCATGTCCTTCCATGCTTCTTTGATTACATCTGCATTGGTGTGACCACTTGTAATTTGGACACCTTTAGTTACAGAAGCATTCTGTATACATTTAACCAAGTGCAGAAAAGCGGATATAAAATGGAGGCTCCTTCCTGGGTCAACTGGATGGAAGACTTTGCGCATTATTTCCTTCATAGAAGCTGCGGAAGTAAAAAGAATTGCGGTACTGAGAGCAGCTCAGCAAGCATTAGAGGATCAACTACAAGTGTGGGGACCCAAATTGCCTACCTTTAATGCCAAAAAGCTTCCACAGGGCACCATCACTGGTCCGGTAAAAAAAAAAAAAAGGCCGGACCTCTCGGCCAAGATTGTGGCCTCCACAAGAATTTTTGTCAAAACAGGAGCTTTGACATTGTCTTTCACAGCAAAAACTCCAAGGATCTGGGTCCACTTTCCTACAAAAAGAAGACGAAGAATTATCGTTAGCAGCGCATCACTTGTGAGAGAACAGTTTCTGTTATGCTACTAAGTTTAAAGCCCACTTGAAAATCTGTTTTCCAGGTAAAGGAGAAAACAAATAAGCTGTAGTGAAGAAGAGGGACGACACAGTGGGGCATCCTTACCAGCGCTGTCTAGTGGGTCAGTCTCTCCAGCACATCGCTCGGACTACGCCGCTCGTGCTTGCGGGTTCCCTGAACTGATCGAACGGTCAGCCCTAACGCTTGCGTGCAATAAACGCCTTTACAATGAACTAAGCCACTTAGCCTGAAAGGGCTGGTACATTATGACGAGTTCATGGTCACTCACTGTCGAGTCATTGTCCTCACTAAATGGGCTGAGGTCCATGAGGCCGCTCAATTCGCCAGAGACTTTCACATCAATGTTTTCCGAGAGCTTTATCTCATCGAAGACGAGGCCACCGTGGCAACTGCATGCATCCATTTCATCAATTTTCTTTTCGATGGCCTAGTATTGAATCCAAAGGCGCTTTTGAATTCAGCCATGAGCTTGTCCAGGCAGGACTTGCTGGGGAGTGCAGGTATATCGTGCCTCCTTACTGTCACAGATCTCGAGGGCGCAGATGTTTAGGAGATGGACTGACATGTATGACAGCACGGCACACATAATTTAATGAAAGCAAGCGAAACGAAAGAATCCCCACAAAAACAAACTGAGAATAATAAGCATAATATGTGTAACACATATACTCCGCTATAATGTGTAGGCAAAACTAGCTACTAGTTACGCTGTCCCTATAGGCCGTCTTAGTCTCGACACTCCTAGCAGTCTTGCAACTCTAGCCTCACTGGAGATGTTGCTGCATGAATGAAACGCTCTCACGTCTTCGACGTCGACTCTTGCAGTCTCTTTGCCTAAGACGCGTCTCGTCCTGAGTTGTTGCACCCAATGCTCCTGTCAAAGTCGTCGCTGGTGTAGCAGCCTGAATATCACGGTCGTCGATGGTGTGGCAGTGCGACTCGGTAAGTTAGGCCTAGCGACGGGTTCGGCCGCCGCATCTGTCCGGTGCCTTGCTCAACTGACAACAAGGTGCCCAGGGGACTGTCTTGCATGCCCCCGGTGGCCTGCCTTCGAAAGAGGATGTCTGCTGGAGTGTCCGGAAGGCTGCAGCAAGCCCGAGGAGCCTCACTCGAATGTTGCTGAGGTCAACGGTCACACCTTGAACTGCCAGCGTCACGGCCTCCGGAGGCGAACACCCGTTGCTCCCGTCACCAGTGTGGTGCTGGCGAGATGACCTTCTCAGACCGGAGCCACGCAGACAATACCAGCTCAGCGCTGCCTTTTCGCTCGATCATGGCTGGAGTCATGCGCCTCGAGCGCTCGTGCTATTTGGAACACTGCGTGCTCTTCGTTGTCGTTCTTCTGCATGTTGTCTCTTACTCATGGCGTTTACATGTTCAAAGAGCCTGGTACTTTTCTTGCGCATGAGTATGGACTCAAAAACCCATGTTTTGTTGTAAAACATGCCCCTCATTGACTTTCTAGAGGCCGCCTCAGAACATGCTTTCACAGCGAGGCGTTGCTTCGGAGGAAGAGCTGTCATCCTTCCTTCCTAAGTTGCAGTGGAAATATTCTGGTTGATCGTTCTAAGGTCTTCAACCTTTCTTTGTACCTGTGCCAGTCTTTTCTTTAGTCGGAACAATTCAAGTGATTTCCTGGCCATGGGACGTTTGAATTTTGTCCTTGCTTTTTCTTCAATCTACACATTTGGTATAAACAGAGCTTTCCATCGGGGCTGACCACAAGGCAGTTCTTTGCAAAGTGCACTGGACCAAACTGCACGCACTGACTCGCTAAATGTACTCTGTGGCAACGACTAACCCCAAATGCACGAAAGTAGGCATAGAGCACCACAGCTTTAAACTAAGAGAATTGTACTGTTGATGACATATTGTCACGTTTAATAGACAGGCGGCTTCCAAAAGAGGCCGTTAAAGTAAGTCCTTAAAGTAAGACTTAAAGTAAGTCCGAGTCGTCGAAGGGGCAGCGCAGCACCGACAAAAGACCAAGGCACTAGCTCGTGAACAAGACCGTCCTCGCCTTCTTCTGGGAGCATGATGGCACAAGCGCGTGGCAATATGATTGTTGCAAGAGAATATGTGGGCAAAAATTTGCTGCAAGTGGAACCACTTGACGTGGTTCATTGAACAGGGACCACTTGGCAAGTGGGACCAGCTGGCAAATGGAACCACTTGGCAAGTGGTGCCAGCTGGTAAATGGAACCACTCAATGTCACTTGGAATGTGGCATTGCTCCAGCTGCATCAGTATGTTTAGTATGAACAAAGTGAAAATATTCCATTTATTCAACATTTTCATCATTTGTCATTTCAACATCATTATTTTGCTCCATTTCTCGGCCCTTCACTTCTCGTTTCTCCTTAAACTTTTTCTGACATCTTGTATCTTCCGGGAAAGGATTGTCAACATGTTGTTGCTGGTGGCCTTCACACAAGTGTTGTTTTGGGAGCCCTAGTGCGTCACCACTTCTGCAAAGAAAGCCAACATCAGTAAATTAAGCATAAAGCTTATATTTGTACTTCAATATGGGGAGAGAATACTTACCAATAATCAAAGACATCTATGTATTTGTGTATGATGTATGTATCGTGTTGAAATACTGCATAATTTAGTTGAAAACAAGGCAAGCAGCCAGCAGTCGTGTAGGGGCATTGAAGAATGAAGTGCTATCCTGATTGAGAGCACTCAGCAAGACAACAGCCAGCAGCAGCAGCGCTGGCTGCCTTATGCTGCTGCGTGTAATTTGGAACGAAAACATGGGACAATGATTGAAACATAAAAAATGGGTCCTGCTGGAAATGTAATTTTTCGGATTAATAGAATAATTAAACGTATGAATATATCCACGTTTACGATCTTTATTCCCTTTATTACCGCATTTATTCAACAACCACTGGACATATCCTGCAGTGAGATTGCCTGAAATACCCGCCGCGGCAGCAGCATTTCGATGGAGGCGAAATACAAAAACGCCTGTGTGCTTGCGTTGTAGTGCACGTTAAAGAACCCCAGGTGGTCAAAATTAATCTGGAGACCTTCACTACGGTGTGCCTCATAATCAGAACTGGTTTTGGAATGTAACACCCAAGAAAGAAGAAGAAGAAGAAATTGCCTGAATAATCACAACTTCGTACTAACTACCTAATTGTATTTTCTCCAAAAGCCAGGAAAACAAATAGTGTGTGTGTAAAGACCAAAAATGTCTTAACTTCAGGACAAGGCCTGTTTCTTATGCAGTCAAGGGCACGTTAGTCCCGTATACATATAACTAATATTCACTGCATGTAGAAGGCAGTAAAAACTAACGATGACAATTGCACAAGTAAGCAAGTAGGCTTAGAAATTAAAGTAGCAACTTTAATATAAAATTTCTTCAGATTTCATACAAGGCGGAATACGTACTCTTATTTGAAGTTTCATGTGTCGGTACGCCCACAAACAT
Source organism: Dermacentor silvarum (assembly GCF_013339745.2). NCBI lineage: Eukaryota > Metazoa > Arthropoda > Arachnida > Ixodida > Ixodidae > Dermacentor > Dermacentor silvarum. The sequence continues at coordinate 10,331,168 of NC_051162.1, read as the reverse complement.
AAAAGATCCTCTTTGGAATTATCAGTAGAAAGAAAAAACAAACGTAATACAGTATACACTCAAAATACCATATTCTTGCATTTATAACGCTCACCAAAATTTCAAAAATTTATTAGTTATGTAGGGTTTAATGGCGCAAAAGCAACTACGGCTGTGATCGCATGCCGGAGTGCGACGTACCAAAGCCGCAGCGGATGCCTCTTATTATTATAAACAACCTGTGCATAGAGGAGGGGGTGCGGATATATGCAAATAACACGCGTCGTACTGCCACACCTCAAGGCAAGGTTCTCCGCCATTTAAAGTTTCATTATCTCCTAGGGAACCATGTCGCGTTCAGTAGTTGGCTGATAGCACATGCAGCACCGGGAAACTCGTACGTCACACGTTCCTACAGCGCTCCCTCGATCTGCACGAAGCGCTTCGCTATACGGCGGTGAGCCAAATCACTGTTGAGATCTTCAGCTCGGTCGTGCTTGCTCCATTGATGTTGCCCATGCGAGGGCTTCGCCGTCTGCACTGAATCACGCATCTGATTCGTCTACGTTAATGTCCAGCGTGTGAATCCAGCTTAGTAAGCATCACCGAAGAGTGGGTGAACTAAGTCGCTGGCCGAAGATACGACGTGGACAAGTCGTGCATCCCCGAGTGGAGACTGTTTTTACAGCGTAAGCTGTTATTGGCTTATTACAATAACCATTTCGGTTGGCGATAGTGTCCACCGCCGGGGCCGGTGGTGTCCGGCACCTGTAGCAGCTATCGCCGGGAATGAAAAAACATTACTGAAGTTCCCGCCGGAGGGCAGTGAGGTTCTGGAGGGCAGTGAGGTGTAAAGTGACTCGGTCAGCGAGGTGTTCATTCGCAGCGCGATGGTGGACCAGAGCCTACCTCGGACAATCCATGCAGAGGATGTGGGGATCGAGGTGCCTTCCCGCGCCTCGTCCCCCAGCTCGCGCGTGGCGCTTAGCTCGATCCCCGGGAACCGCCGCCGTAACGGCAACATGGCGGACATGGCGAGCGCGCCGGACTTACTTTCCCGCGCAAACCGTGCTTCTCCCCCCCGGGATTGGACTTGCCCCGCGAGACACGTCACCGGGACGCGCCCTGATTGGCCTCCCGCGCGGCGGCCCCCGGGCACCCTCTCCACCCGAGCTCTCGTCCGCTGAGCGCTTCCTCGCCGCGGCAGAGGCTCACAGGCTCGCAACGAGGTGGTTACATGAGACCTTTGTTCTCGCGACCCCTCGTTATCGCGCTTGGCGGACCGCTACCCGGTTAGCCCTAGCGCAGCGGGCGCGCGTACTCGATCGGTCTTGCGGTGAGCCTTGGCCCGTAAGCGCCGTGACTGTAGCACTGAGCTGTACCTTGGGTGAATAAACCCGTGTTTGTTGGCGATCTGACTCCGGAGCCTTCTCTGCGCCGTGTCGGAGAGTCGACGAACCCTGCCGTAGCGCCTTTGTGCGTTGCGGAGTGGAGGAGCGTCGTGCCCTTTCCTGACCGTCGCTCGTAGGGTAAGCCTTGTGCAAACCCATCTCCACATAACTGGCGCCCAACGTGGTTTTGGCATGGCATCAGTGCAGGCCCCTTCACGGCCCTCGTTCCTGCGTCACCCCCTGGCTGCGGACTTATCGTCCTTCGGAGCGAACGACACCGATAGCACGAGGTAGGTTCGCCTTCGCGACCCTCTGCTTTCGGCCACCGGGAGCGATCCCTTCCTTGGAGCGCCCTAGGTGATGTCGACAGCTCGGATGTGTACGCTAGTCCTATATAGCCACGCCAGTTACGGGTTTTATCAACTGTTTGAGACGCGCGCGGAGCAGGTGCCTACTAGCCCCTCCGACGTGCTGTCTCCGCTCGCTGGCCTTTGTCCCGAGCGCAGTTGTGCCCAACGTGCCGCATCGGAGCCACCCTGCTTAGATGCTCGCACGAATACGCTCGCCGGCCTCCCTTTGTCCCGAGCGTCGTTCGCTGCGCCATGTGCCGCATCGGAGCCACCCTGCTTAGATGCTCGCACGCATACGCTCGCTGGCCCACCGTTGTCCCGAGCGCATTTCTCGGACGAATACGCCGCGGTGCAGCCTTCCCGCTACGCCGTAGGCGCGAGCTCGCTCGTTGGCCTGCCTTTGTCCCGAGCGCAGTTCGGTGTCCCGTGCGCCGCAGCTGAGCCTGCCTCGCTGTTGGTGCAAATTGCTCGCTGGCCTCTCCTTGTCCCGAGCGCAGCTGGGAAGCAATGTCGAGTGCGAGCCACCCCGCTCAGCCGACAAAGTCGCCGCGTTTTCCGCCTACCGCTTGTCTCACGCGCATCCGAGCGACATTTTCGACGTGCGTGAGTCACCCTGCTCCGCTGTCGATCCGTCTGCCGGTCATGTGAGGCCTCATGCGCCTGTCGGAGCGGCAGCCCAGCTCTTCTCTTTGCCGTTTACTGGCCCCATTCGGTCGGTCGTGCATTGAGCGGACCACCTGTCCGTTGGTCCTTTTTGCTCTCCGGAAGTTGGCGTTAGCGTACGTGCCATTTGCCGTGGAGACGTACAATCCGGCTTAAGCGCTTGTGCGAGCCATCGGGCCGCCTCGCGCGCTGGGCGTTGACATGGCAGTGGTACCTTGTTCTGCGCTACCGGAAAGGGAGTCCAAACGTGGTGGCTGACGCTTTGTCGCGAGCCCCCGTTTCGGCGTTTGATCCTTTGGTCCGCCACTCCCGTGAGCATTCGCACCAAGTAGAAGCCAGAGCCTCAGTCTCCAATGGCTCAAAAGGCGCGAATCTCATGCACTTAGTAGAGACCGGAGCCTGTGTCTCCAATGGCTCGAAAGGCGCGACCCCCGACGGCGAAGCGATCCTCGGATTGCCAGCCCCGGGAGAGGACGTTTACCTGGTGGATCCCGTTACCTCATCGGGTATTGTCTTCAGCAGGCAAGAGCTGCTAAAGGCTCAGCAGAGCGATCCATGTTGTAAATAGAAATCGTTGACAGGCTCCAAGAGCCGAGCTCCCAAGAGGAGTGGGGCGGCAAAGCCGCCGGGCGTACCCGGACAGCTAGTATTGCTGCGGGCACGTTGGATACGTATCTGCTTGACGCCGATAAAGCTCTCCTGCGCTATATCCCATCTGAGGAGGCTCCCCAGGAGTCTTTCAAGGTGGTGATACCCCGCAGTCTAAGGAAAGCCACCCTGAGCTATTTCCACGACTCGCGGGTGGCCGGACATGCGAGTGGCCTTAAGACTTTCCAAAAGTTGTGCCGCTCCGCTACCTGGCCAGGCATGAAGCGTGACGCTCTTCACTACGCCCGCTCATGCCGCGTGTGCCAATGTATGAAGCCTCGCGCGGGCAAACCCCCCGGGCTCATGCAGCCAATCGACAGCCAGCTACCCTGGCAAGTCGCGGCCTGTGACATTATGGGACCCTTTCCCAGAAGCCGGCGAGGCTACGTTTTTCTCCTGGCTGTCACAGATCACTTCACGAAATGGGTTGAACTTTTTCCCCTTCGGAAGTTAACGGCACGCGCAATCTGGGACAAGTTGACCGAGGTGTTTACCCGCTTTGGCTTTCCGGCGGAGCTGATAACGGACAACGCGTCCTACTTCACGGCCAAGATGTTCGTGGATGCGTGTGCTGCCTTTGGCATTAAGCACCGCGAGACAACCACGTATCACCCACAGGCCAACCCGACAGAACGGATTAACCGGAACCTCAAGCCCTTGCTCGCGGCCTTTGCCCAGCAACATAGGGATTGGGATGTCTGTCTTAACGAGATCGGCTTCTCCTTGCGGTCCACGGTGAACCGTTCGACTGGGTACACGCCCGCTTTCCTCAACTTCGGGAGAGAGCTGCCAAACCCCATGGACCGCGTTCTGCGGACCGGCAGCGGGGCGTGCGCCACGAAAGCCGGCCTTTCCGGCTACGCGGCGGAACTGCGCTCACGGATGGACGCGGCCCTTGACCTGGCCCGTTCCAACCTGGCAAAAGCGCGAGCTGGACAAAAAGCCCAGTACGACCGGTCACATAGGGACGTGCACTATGGTGTCGGCGATCTCGTCCTCAGACGCAACCATGTCTTGAGTGACGCCGCCAAAGGCATCTCTGCCTCCCTGTCGGCCAAATGGTTGGGCCCGTACCGAGTGGAGACCAAAATGTCCCCACTGGTATACAAGCTGGCTGACTCCCAAGGGAGACCAGTCGGCGGTCCAGTTCACGTCTCGGACCTCAAACCTTTCGTTGCCCGTAGCAACGACTGGGGAGAGGGGGAGGCGGTCAACGAACCGCAGGCAAACCGTGATACGGCTGGTCCCAGGCCACGCCACCGGTACAACCTACGGAAACGCACCTAGGCAGGTTTTCTCCCACCAGCTGGTAGCCAGACTTTATTCCCTACCACGCCGATGAACGGAGAGACACAGCTACGGTGCGAAGGCGCACGTTGAAGTGGTGACAGGCCCTTTTGGCCTAATATACCCTCTCGTACTCACCCGCCTTCTGAAGCGCCTAGTCAGCTTTCTCCCACTAGCAGGTAGCTGGACTTCATTCCCTACCATGCCGGTGAATGGAGAAATGTAGCTACGGTGCAAGGGCGCACATCGAAGCGGTGACAGGCCCATGTGGCCTAATATACCCTCTTATGTGTTGCCCAAGCCTCAGCCTGACAAACGCCCCTTTTTTCGGCTGTCAGCCAGGCGGGCAACTTCCTTGGCACGCCGGCTATGCCGGGGGGCGTTCCTGGCCTTCACCTTGCGTCGTCCAGTCTGCTCCCTGCGCCTGGCTCCACTGTGCCACCAGTCTTGCTGACCACGAAGCCGGCTGTCCCTGGTCTTACCATGTCAGCCTGTTGCTGACCTCAAGGCCTGCTGCTCCTGGTCCTTCCACCATGACTGACTCCTGCCTCTGGGGGCCACATACCCGTGCCAGCCTTGCCTCCTGCTGCCTAGGCTGCCGCTAATTGTGGCTGGTCCCCAATCAGGCGCTGACCCCTGGCCGAGGAGGGTCACTCCGGCTGCCGCTGCTGACCTGGCTGCTGGTTATCCCGGCCTGCTGTTCCTGCGCAATCCGGGGAGCCCAGTGACTTCTGTGGTGGCTGCTGCGCCAAAATGGCAGCCACGCCTCGCGCGTTCCTGGCTGCTCCAGTCCGGCGGACCTCGAGTGTTGCTGGCTGAACTATGGTGCTGCCCTGCCCCGTCCTTCCTGGGCTGCTGACTCTTCCACCTGGCAGGGGGTCCTTCCAGTGTGCGGAACTTTGGTGGCCAAGGCAAACCCCTGGCTTTGTGTCGAGAAGCGACGTCTTCACCTTTTTGGACTGCTGTGGCCCCTTCTCCCTGTCCTGGTCCTGAGGAAGACGACGACACCCTCTTGGACTTTGCCCCGTTGGCTTAGCCCTCCTTGGCTGAGTCAACCTTGCCACTTGGCCTCGGTCAGCCACTTTGGAGGCTGGCCTCGGTCTTTAGGAGGGGGGAATGTGGGGATCGAGGTGCCTTCCCGCGCCTCGTCCCCCAGCTCGCGCGTGGCGCTTAGCTCGATCCCCGGGAACCGCCGCCGTAACGGCAACATGGCGGACATGGCGAGCGCGCCGGACTTACTTTCCCGCGCAAACCGTGCTTCTCCCCCCCGGGATTGGACTTGCCCCGCGAGACACGTCACCGGGACGCGCCCTGATTGGCCTCCCGCGCGGCGGCCCCCGGGCACCCTCTCCACCCGAGCTCTCGTCCGCTGAGCGCTTCCTCGCCGCGGCAGAGGCTCACAGGCTCGCAACGAGGTGGTTACATGAGACCTTTGTTCTCGCGACCCCTCGTTATCGCGCTTGGCGGACTGCTACCCGGTTAGCCCTAGCGCAGCGGGCGCGCGTACTCGATCGGTCTTGCGGTGAGCCTTGGCCCGTAAGCGCCGTGACTGTAGCACTGAGCTGTACCTTGGGTGAATAAACCCGTGTTTGTTGGCGATCTGACTCCGGAGCCTTCTCTGCGCCGTGTCGGAGAGTCGACGAACCCTGCCGTAGCGCCTTTGTGCGTTGCGGAGTGGAGGAGCGTCGTGCCCTTTCCTGACCGTCGCTCGTAGGGTAAGCCTTGTGCAAACCCATCTCCACAAGGATAGCACGTCAGCGATACTTTTAATGAGCTCCAGATATTTTCAATGATGTTGAGGTCTGGCGATTGGTGCGGCTACTCCAGGGCTGGTATTTTGTAGCAATGCCTTTCCGGTGCTAATGCCTTTTCGCGCTTATCGCTGTCACGGATTTCGGTGGACTAAAGACAGACAGGGACAAGCCGTACGTTTAAGACGAACATTTATAATTGCAAAAATAAGCGACAAAGAAAACAGTACAAAACAAACAATTTACAACACGAGTTAATTATAGAAATTCCCCAGAGTCCTCAGATATTAAAATTCATAAGTGCAAAGTATTTACATTAAGTCCCTTGACGTGGCCACGTCACCTCGTCGTCACAGCTTCCGACGACACGTCGTTGGGCCCGCCGATTCGTCGTAGCCTCGAAGTCGCTGTGTCCGACGTTCGGTCCACGGTTGGCCTGGTTCGGGGGTCAGGACGGTGGGGTGACCGAGGCGCCTGGATCGCCCGATCAACTCCGCTAGCCTGCGGATCGTAGCCGCAGGGAATCCGGGAAACGGTGCCGTCAGCCTGTAGCTGCGGCTTCCGATGGGGCGTTCGCTCAGCTCGCGGGTCGTGGCCGCGGCAGCTGAAGCACTGCTTCCATTGGGTTGCCGCCGTCTCCGCGATTCACCCGTCCTGTTCGGCCTCCAGCTCCTTCTGCCCCTCGTCGTCCCAGAGCGTAGCTGGGCTGCTCTCTTTTGCTACGTGTCCCTTCTCCCATTGGCCACGTAGCTGCGCGTGCACTTTTGCGCTTCTTCTTCTACTTTCATATTGCATTCCTTTTATTCAGCCGCTCTTATGTTCTAACTTCTTTTTCTTTATTTCTGCCACCAACTCCTCGTGTCTTCTTGTTCTCTTCTTATCTTCTGGTTTTTCTTCTTCTTTCTTTCTTCATTTTGTTGCTCATGACATATGCCCACCTTCAAGAGTTTTTCCATTTGAAAAACTGCTTCTTCCTCCTTGTATCGTCGCCTTCATACGTTGTTCCAGCACTAACGCTTGACGGTTTTCACCATTTTCGTCATTTGCACGAATCTGTACACTCACCGCACCTCACTTCACGCGTTCACTTCACTGCACACACCAGAGTTCACGATTTAACACGAAAAAGTCCTTGTCGCGCACTGCTGTATCACAGCACTACTATACCACTTGTTTCTGTAGCACTCAGTGGTCCACTGCTTCACACCAACACTCACACCGCTTAACCAACATTACTAAACTTACTACATCACTAAAAAGCGCTCCTATAACACTGCTCACAGTTACCAATGAGCCTTCACACGACTATACTCATCCACTCCGCCACTATATAATTTGCAACAGGGCAAAATACTTTCCATGGTTTTCGCCACGTAAGTCCCTTATAGAAAAATTCTGCATTTTTACACACCATTATCTGAAGTATGTTCTTGTGATTTCATCTTTCACAATGCTGTCATCATATGCGTCCCTTTAAGAACACTGTTCTGTTATTCACATTTATACATGTAATGACAACAGTTTCTGTAACTTTTATGCAAGCTTTTCTTAAATTCTACTGAACAACTATCCTTCTAACAAACATCCGCACCCAAATACAAGTTACACTTCGATTCTTCCCTTATAGCCTATTTTACGTCTTAAACAGCATGGTATTCGCAATCAGTTTAACTATCAATCCGAACCACATAAGAATCCCTGTCGTCTCCCTATTGGAATTCCGTTTGATACCCTTTATGTTGTCGAAGTGACTTTCTCTTTCGTCGCTGTCGAGACTTCCTACGGTGCCTATTTCCCTTCTTAATTCTTCTCTTTCCTGCGCCTGCACGGTTCCTGCCTGGCTTTGAAATTCTCTTTGATGGACAAAGCTTCCTGAACGCATGCTTGTTGGCGAACCATCTCGCTCTCAGCTGTCTCTTCATCTTCCGTCTGTACTTTCTTGATGCACGCCTTCTTGAGCGATTAGTGTGGCTGCTGGTTTTGTCCTTCAACTCGAACTTGAATAAGTGACTCAACACCTTTTTCTTGTCATGAGGACATACTCGCGATCTGCATTTAAGTACTCGTCGCTCTTGCTCTGGACCTTTGTGACGTTCTTTGTAGTCGTCACATTCAGATGTTCTACGACTGTTCACCCTACAGTTAAAGGCCGCTTTCATGGTTGCTTTGCAATGAGCAATACCATAAAGAGTCGCCCATCGGTGCTTTCTTCATGTCTTTTTCTTGAGTGTTGATTTCGTCTTTTTCTTTTCCTCGAAGCAATTTTTCGATCTGCTCTTTCTCTTATGCTTCTTTCTTTTCTCTTTCTCTGTTTTCTCTACTTGCTCTATCCCTCTGTCTGCTGTCATCGCTTCCTCAATGCGCCCTTCTTTCTCGCCACTCGTAAAACTTGTGCAACTGTGGTCGTCTGCATCAGAAACGTCTTGCTTGCTGGACACTAGCTTGTGCTCACGGGGATTTCTGCGGCGGAAAGTCATCATCTCTTGAAAAGCTTTGCCGCGGTCAAGCACTCTCCCTTCCTGCGCGACATCTTCAATTGCTCTGCTCTCAACACACACTGTGTGCAGAGATGCGCTACTCCCTCTCTCGTCAGTGTCCTTTTGAATCTTCGTCTCTGGGGACCGTTCGCCCTCATGAGCACGACCTTCTGGCACGTACCCTGCACTACCGAAAGCACACTCATCATTCGGGTGTTGTACCCCTTGTTGTCCAGTAGAATAGGACTCGGCCACGCGGTCATCGATAGCCTTATAGTGGTAACTATTCTGTCGCAACAGTTCACTTGTGCGAGACTTCTCTTCAGGTATGCTATGACTGCTATGTATTAGGTTGACTGCTTCTGGCATCTCTGTATTTTTCTCTTCGAACTGTTTTTTCTTCTCACATGCTTGCCGAAGTGTCTCAAGTTCTAAAGATCGAGCGGCATGGACACGGTTCATTACATCCTCAATTAGTTTAAGGCCCTGCTCCTTGCTGAGCTTCTCGCGAACCGTAGCTAATATGCTGTCCCAATCCATCTCCAGACCACCAAAAATCTGTGACAGGGCCGGAAATGGTGGAATATCCTGGCAAGCTCGCCAAATTGTCACGGATTTCGGTGGACTAAAGACAGACAGGGACAAGTCGTACGTTTAGGACAAACATTTATAATTGAAAAAAAACTAACGACAAAGAAAACAGCACGAAACAAACAATATACAGCACGAGTAAATTCTGGAAATTCCCCAGAGTCCTCAGATATCAAAATTCATAAGTCCAAATATTTACATTAAGTCCCTCGACGTGGCCACGTCACCTCGTCGTCGCGGCTTCCGGCGACACGTCGTTGGGCCCGCCGATTCGTCGTAGCCTCGAAGTCGCTGTGTCCGACGTTCGGTCCACGGTTGGCCTGGTTCGGGGGTCAGGACGGTGGGGTGACCGAGGCGCCTGGATCGCCCGATCAACTCCGCTAGCCTGCGGATCGTAGCCGCAGGGAATCCGGGAAACGGTGCCGTCAGCCTGTAGCTGCGGCTTCCGATGGGGCGTTCGCTCAGCTCGCGGGTCGTGGCCGCGGCAGCTGAAGAACAGCTTCCATTGGGTTGCCGCCGTCTCCGTGATCCACCCGTCCTTTCGGCCTCCAGCTACTTCTGCCCCTCGTCGTCCCAGAGCGTAGCTGGGCTGCTCTCTTTTGCTACGTGTCCCTTCTCCCATTGGCCACGTAGCTGCGCGTGCACTTTTGCGCTTCTTCTTCTACTTTCATATTGCATTCCTTTTATTCAGCCGCTCTTATGTTCTAACTTCTTTTTCTTTATTTCTGCCACCAACTCCTCGTGTCTTCTTGTTCTCTTCTTATCTTCTGGTTTTTCTTCTTCTTTCTTTCTTCATTTTGTTGCTCATGACAATCGCGCTTTGTCAGAGGTAAGAGCGACGGTCCGCTCGCGTTATCAATACAATCAGCCGGCCGTGAGCGGTGGATGATAAGACTAGTATAGAATAAGTCATAAGGCATCGCTACAAAATACCAGCCCTGGACAGTGACGCTGCGCTCTTCGCGCAGTTCTTCCACAACACGAGTAGTGTGGATCGGCGATCTATCGTGTTGGAATATATTGTTGCCTTCCCGGAACGGGCCGTCAAGAACGTACGGAATCAGTACATCATCTATGATTGCCCGGTACCTTTCAGCAGTGAACTTGCCTTCGAGGTTTATCAGTGGGCCAAGCCCACCTTTGGTAATGCAAGCCCACATGCTTGCACTAGAGCGCCACACGCTTGCACTAGACATGCCGCGCTACCTGTAAGGTAGCGCGGCATGTAGCTGGGACAAAGGAAAAAGCATATTGTGACAGACCAATTGTGATATTGTGACCGATATTGTGAGAGACTTCTTTTTCTCCATAACACATTGAGTATCGATATCTTACATTAGGTAATCGAATTGTCTAAAAATCGGGGCCAACCTCACTTAAGTTCATGTTCACAGCATGGATTGCGAGCACTTGCTCGAATCACAAGCACATGCACTGCCTCAGGCTCGACGGTGAAACTGCAATACTGACCGGAATAAGTTGTCTCATCGTGGTGCACTGGCCCACTTTATTAAGCAAATATGTTAGCCTAATATAGTTGCATTGCTTTCTTCTTAAGTGAAGAAATATTTTAACATTGAATTTTATTTGTCTCCCCGAAGCAAAGAAAATTAGGCTGAGCCCGCATGCGAGGTAAACAAACCTAAATATTAAGAACTAGTATCTTATTTGTATGGATGAATAACAATTGGTTCTAGAAAGTAACTTACTGTGTCTTGGCAGGGCGCGAAATTCGTCCTTGCTGGTCGCCAGCAGTTGTAAACGTGGATTCATCATTGAATACAACGTTCTTCCATTGTTCCAGAGTTCTTCATGATTTTGTGCAAAACAGAGCCGCTTTGCTCTATTTGTGGCCCTAAGTAAAGGTTTTTGGGCGGCTGATCTGCTCCTCAGACCGGCTTCATTGAGCCACCGCCTCACGGTAGACCTCGAAGCCCTCAGCTTCAAGCTTTGTCGTAGCTCTTGAAGCGAGGCGCACGGGGGGCCCACAGCAGCCGCAACAATGGACAAATCCTCCTCATCCGTTGTTACCCTTGGTGGACGTCTGCGAGGGGCATCCTTGGTGCGCCCTTCTTTCTTGTAGGCTTGCAGTATCCTGTTTACAGTTTTCAGCGACAGTCCTGTCTTTTTTGCTATGTTTTGTTTTAGTATTGACCCTTTTCGCAGAGCAGTTTGTTTTAGAGAAACGAGATGGCGCTCACGGCGGTGCGCCATACCTCTCCTCAGCGACCGTGCACGAATACGAAACCATTACCGCTTCTAGCTTGCTTCTGTGCGATCAGCTGTCGGAAATGCAACCGAGTTTTCGCTAACACACTGTGCTCCAATCATGCTAGATTGAATCATGTGGATTGAAGACGTGTGCAGTAGTTGGCTGCAAAAATAGTGACTGGCATGTTAAAAAATAGAATGAATCTGTGTGGCCAAGTTGCGGACCGCTGCTGCAACTGTCCAAACGTGTTACCAGCACTTCGTGATGTACGGCTTTCCTAGAGGATACCGGAATTTGCTCATCCGCCGGCGTTGTATCGCTAACCTTCAAAGAAAGGGCTTCATCCCCAGAACGTCGGCAAGAGTGAGTACCACTCGTTAAACAATGACAAAGGGAGTAGCGCCGCTTCCTGTCAGAGTAAGTTTCGCGCATGTTATCTATACACATCTTACAAATGGCAGGAAAACTTACGCCCACTCTATCGCCGACGTATCAAGAATAAGTGAATGGGCGCACACTTGAATATATGCACACGGTATACGCACAATAAATGACGGACTACACCTATGGCGCACGAATGGTCGAAGCTGAATGTTCCGTGATGGTCCACAAGAGTAAGCGAGTTACTAGCTGTAATATATATTTGCTACAAGGTACCCAATGTACAAAACAGCTACGTTTCAAGCCTTGTGCGCAGCAAGAACAAATCTATCGGATTCGGAACTGAGCACACCCGCGAGCGATTAGGCAGAAAATAATCAGACAGTGGCCGCACAGAGGAACTTCACTGAGTCAGAAACTGACAAGCCACTGCTTCAAAATATTTGCCGAATAAAGAACACATAGCAAAACACACTAATCCTGACTGAATTCATAATCGGAAAGCTTGGATAGTTTGGAATACATATTTCTCCCCGCTTTTAGAACAAGCACTATATACGCTGCTTGCGCCGCTTGGACATAGCTTAATCAGCTCCGAAATCACTTTTGGATGTTCTCTGAAGCTGTGATGAAAGCTTCGTGTCGTCCACCTAGTCACCGTCTACGATATCTCCGAAAACAGAAGTTTTCTAAGCCGCGCCGGCGTCATACACTTCCATTGTAAACAAGGAGGCAACGGAGGCAGTTGAGGCAAGCAATGGATGCGTCACCACGTGATCAAATATGGCAGTGCCCACGGGATCGCCGCGAAAAGGGTCAATACTTCCTAAAACACAGTTCAATAATCTTCCGTTAGTCTTTCTCGGCTGGTCAGATGAAAAAGCTGGAATATACGTGCATGCACTCAGTACCCCAGACTTTCAAAAGAACAAACGAAGCATGCTGTCAAAATAAGTTTGTAGAACCCCATTATCACCAACGAAGGCTCAGAGGTTGGCGTCCCACAACGCTTAGTAAAGAATATCGGCTCAGTTCCTGCAGTAGCAATGAAATCCACGCACTGCCTCTAGTAGCATGCTTCTCGACACTGCGTCAGCACGCGCCGCCGTAGCAGACGACGCGTTTCAAGACTATGCCCCTTGAGTGCCTGCGCCTGCGCGAGCTGCTGCTGACGCCGGCCTCTAGTGCTTGCTGCATCGCGATGCCAATGCGCTCCGAGTTTTCATTGGCAGTAACAATACTAGCAATAAAATCGTTCGTTACTCAAAAATAAGATCAATTCAATTTTATGCGCCACTTTTTTCTAGAGTTCATAATTGTAATCATTTGTCTCGTCCGTGACAAATTTTTTCTATGGTGCACAGCCCGAAATCCTGGGCTCCTCAAAGGCGGGGATCAACACAGCACCTAGTCAACGTTTAGGTCTGTAATTTGTGCCGAAAAATCACGTTTTCGAATTTGCGTGCTCTTATGAAATGCTCACATTGCAGAGCATGCAGAAGGGAAAGAAATGGTGCGCACATTATTGTTCCGATTGAGATGATGCAAAGGGCGCGCTTAAGGGAGTTTTAAGTGATGAAAGAAACAGCACTACTGAGACAGGACGGAGCGATAAGCAGTAGACAGTCAAAACACTGTAAAGACGCTTGTCCCCCCCCATCCCTCCTACTTCCCGGAGCTCTAGTGTGGGGAGAGTGTCGCGCAGACGGTTCTGCACTCCACAATGGAGACTAAAAGCCGTGTCCCAAAGGCTCCTTAGGCACTTTCTGGGCATTCCCCCTTCGTGGCCCTCGTTTTGGGATGTTTTAGGCATACGCGTTTTCTCCCTCACTTTAAAAGTGCACTACCGAAGTTTCCTTTGAAGGATGGAAGACAGGGAGGGGGGCGGGGGGGCCTTCAGTGCAGGTTGGCACCCCCTTCTCCCTGGTGCCCTGCGCGACCACACTGGTTGCCCACCCCTCAGACTGGCACTGGCTTTTGCAATAAACAAGAGATGCGCGAAAGTGCGTAGGCATGATCCAATTTCCAAAGCACCTGCTGTGTGCAGGCATTACTTCAATGAGGAATGCTCTTTGAACACCCTGCAACTGCTGTTAAAGTTGCAGTGACACATTCGGCGTGCATGTGTACCATTGTGGAGTGTCTTACCGATACGTTTGCTAAGTAATAGCTCAAAATTTGAATTCCTCTGGTTGCAGGAAGAATACCAACACTTATTTCGAGCAAGGCGTTGTGTGGCTATTGTAGGGCTATGAAGTAAGGAACTTCCCTTCTGCAATTCTTGTAACGTCTCAGGACTCCAAACACTGTACTACCATGTTTATCAATGTGTGTGTTTTAATGCTGCACATTTTCAACTTGTTATAGGTAGATTTTTGTTTTTAGTTCTTGTCTCCCGCTGTTCATTAGACGCATCAATTTGTGTGCTCGGGATTGTCTGTTACCAGAGAGGGCACTGTGACGTTTTCCTGGCACTGTCAAATTGAATTCATTTCTTGTAATCAAGAAAGCATGGCATCTAGTGCTCAATCAACCAAACATTCTCTTCCCTACTCATAGAGATTATTAAAAATTGACCAGTCTTATCCACTACTTGTATCTTTACTGTTAAGGCCTGCATAGTCTGTGAATGCAGTCATCCATGGGAAGGGTGATAATGCCAGACAGTCACTTACCACTTTGTTATGGCCAAAGAAGAGTCGCTTGGCATCTTCTTTTAGTCCTGTCTGCCGTTTGGCATTTATTGGCATTCACAGTTACCATACCTTGTGTTCTAATGTTCTACTAGTGAACACCCATCAGTACCATTCATTTTGTTATTGCATTTATTATAACCACTCTTGTTGCTTCCACTGTAGTGTAATATCCCTGTTATAAAAATTTTGATCAACAGTTTTATGAAACAATCAGCCTTTTTAATTTTCCTGTGCTGCCCTCTGCCGCATGCTGCTGGAAACGTTTTGGAAGGGCGGCAGGGCTTTCGCCGGCTGATTTGTGAACCTGCGCTCATATTGAGTGCGCATCGGTTGCGTATTTCGTGGATGATGAATAATTATTAATGGCTTCTCCGGGGCAGCATGTCGTTACTGGAAGCCATGTAGCATTCACCAACTATATATATAGGGTGAGCAGGCCTGAGTGCGCTGTTGTGTTAACAGTGCGGCCGATAAAGGCACGCTGAGCGTGCCTTTATCTGCCATAGCGGCTGCTTTGGAGTTTGTTGTCGCTGACTTTTGCACTTGCAACTCGCTTTTTTTTTTTTACACATTCTTTAGACATTTCGCAACTGAAGAAGTTTTCAGGCACGTAGCCTTCTGCATCGGATTTGCAAAACAGGGCACTTGTTTACATCAACATCTACAGCCACAGGTTGTTAAATATTGGGGAAAAGGTGCATCGCTGATATGAAATAATGTCAAAGCGCAGAATAAAACAGACATACCTGCACATATGAGCTGCATTGTTCCACCGTGAGACGAGTCAGTATGAGCGGCCGAGCCACTTAAACGCGGCAACTGTGATCCAGTTATATATATCAGGCTGTTAATTTATTAGTGATTCTCGCTTTTCTTTAACTTCTTCATACTTACAGCTTGCACATGTCATTAAGCATTATTACAGAAAACTGTGCTCGCATAAGCGTTCACTTAAAGGCCGTGTAGTTCTCCCGCGAAAACACGGATGCTGACACAGTTGGTACATAAATGAATGAGGCAGTTGTTTATGCTGCTGAATGTACTGTCTCTTGTTTCGCGTTTGACACAGAGGTAAACAGTACATCTCAGGAATTAAGAAATGTGTCAGCATGACTACACGTATACAGACCCACCCATCTACGTTACGAATGCAAAGGCAGCCTACGAGAACGGTGACCTACAGATGTTGGCACAGCGCTGTGTTGCCACTTGCCGCTTATTGTGTATGCACCGTGCGAAGTGAAGAGTAGGTGATTTCAAATTGCTAAGGCCAGAACTAAACTATAAAAGCAGTTTTCTTTGTCCTAACTTGCTTATTTTTCAGTTCAGGTCTGCCGGTAGCGGGTACACGAACTCTACAGCGCCAGGCTTCACCTTTGCTGAGCAGTATTAAGATTGGCTCAAACTTCATGTGCACAGCTTGAGAGGGTCGAAGCATGTGCATTTCAACTTCGAAGGCATGTATTGGCTCACTTTAAGCGTGATTAGTTATCTATACAAGCGAAGGCGTCATGGCTATCGTGTTATCGGTTCGACGGTGATCGTGTGGGGTTCGGTCGAACGATGGTCAGCACGCAGATTTTATCGGTGCCGTAGACAAGCCCGTCGCAGTATGGCAACTCGCGCTCGTTGGTAGCGTCTCGTAGGCCTGGTGTGATAAAATGGTCTCAGCGACACACTCTGGTGAATAGTCGACGAATCGTTGCCGTGAGCATTTTGTCGGTCTCGTATCGACCCAGTGTTACTGCACCTTAAACGAGTACGTGAAGTCAGGCACACGCTGCCGCTACGAGCAAGCGAGGACCGACGCCGCAAGAAGACTTCATCTGCAACGGGTTGTTTTGAAGTGTTGTGCAAGTGTAACACAGGGGTTTATCGATAAATTTTCATTATAACCATCAACGCAAGGCGGCAACTACATGGTTCCCTGCGCAGTCCGGACAAACCCCTCGCCACTTTGTTTTAAAGTGGAGTTGCAGTCTTAAGCTGGAACCGCATGGGCGTTTTTCACTCGTGAGAAACACGACCCATGGCGAGCGCCCGCGTTGCCGCCGATGCGCGAGCACCCGCACAAAAAGATGGCGCGGCACTCTGGGTTGCCAGACAACATAACTCCTGACGACATGAATTATCTCTATTACCGCATATATAATATGCCCTTAGAATTACAGAACGCCACAATAAAAAGAATCTTCGTGTAATTAGACAGCGTCATATTTTACAAAGTTTATTTATCAAGCTTCAGATCAAACAGCAAGATTCTGTGTGAAACTGCGGCCATGTACGTTCCGCATGCTGAGCGGCCACTGCTTGTTTACAGCTTCACATAGAAAATGGAGTGTTGACCGCTTAATACCGAGCCGAGGAGGCGATTGCTACTATTTAGGGCCTCATTGAAGGTTGCTTTGTTCATTTTTGGCGGACACGATGCGTGAACAAACACGTGTTCCTTTGACGAGCGCGCGAGTTCTGCTGAGTAAAAAAAAAAAGTTGCGCCAAAGAGGTTCCGCCGAGATGCGCAGAGAGCAGGGCCATCTGGTGGCAAAACTGAAAAGCCAAAATGCCACGTGACTGCGCTCTGAAGTCTGATTGGCGGACGTGCACGCGACGCGTTTTTTTCTACTCCAAGTAGAAGCGCACGGCGCCGCGATTTTGTGATGGAACCTGCTGGGCACGCGGCAGAATGATGCACGCGTCCCACCATCTGCGCGTCAATCGTGCCTGAAATCGCACCATGCGGTTCCGGCTTTACGCTACACATGTTTCCGGCTTTATGCTACACACGTTTCCGGCACAGCAGCGACGTCAAGCTACCAGTGGAGTTTCATCGCAGCACAAGGCACGAGTGTTTGCAGTAGCGTGCGTCCGAGCGCTTTTTTTTTTTTTCGGGGGACTTTCCCCCGAGATGAGGTCGCGTGGCCGCACGCACGGCAACCGCCGTGTGCGCAACCCTTCCAAAATGTCTCGCGACTAATCCGCCAGGGCAGGGCGGATGCGCCGTCGGGCCATGACAAGGGTGAATTGTATTTTATGTATCTATTGTTCTAGTAGAGAATCATCTGGTGGTGGCCTGGCCCGAATTCTTCCCCAAAATCTGCTTGCACGGCATCCATATAGCCCCTTCTCTACTTTAGTGCCTTCTTTCCACGCTTCTTTCCACTTTTCTTTTGCCTGTCGAGCAGTTACTGTTGATTTTTTTGAGGATGTTTGACTTACCACCCTGTTGGTATTCGTATTCTCCTCATCTTCGTCATCAATGTCCACATCAAGACCAATTTTACGTAGGCTGTCTTCCTGAAAGCAACGTTTTGTTGACTTCGTCAGCTTTGCAACATTCTCTTCATCGTCGGAGGCATCCAGATCAATATCCGACACGTCGTCTTGAGGGATAAAAACCGCCGTTGGCGATCACTTGTTTCTGTAACAACAGGCCGTGCTGATAACTGCCATCTGTATAGAAACAACATTCCAGAATTAGAAGCACACAAAACGCGAACACATAACTTTAAAAAATGCAACGCCACTGGAATGCTGGCATGCACCATGAACTCAATTTATCAGGCTCAGCATAAAGGACCCTCCAGGTCCTGACGAGTCCATTTGGAATCGTAGTTATTCTCGCAATGTTTTCAAGACGTTTGAGCTTATTTTGTAATATTCAATATTTTGCCATTCATTAGGGCCTGCCTGAGGTAAAACATACAAAAGAGCAACTTTAGGCAGACTGGTGTGATGTTCGAGTCAAATGTGAACTGCACCGCTGGTCCTTGGTAGCATCCTAGTGCTGTGTCGAATAGGGAGGCGAAGTCTCAGGTATGTTTTTGCACAGAGCAGGCAGCTGGCTAACTTGTTGCATTCCGTTGCTACTGATGCCTAGGGCCAGGGTCCAGTCCTACCCTCGTTGTCATTAAAGGGTCGTGTACGTTGAGGATGCATTGAGCACCACGCAGTTACACGGAACACAACAAAAGCTGCAGGCCATGGGCTGCAGTTCCTTTTTATTATTGCGATTGCAATTATATGGACACTCCAAAGCAGATTTCTGCCATCGGCGTTGGCGTCGCCGTCGGCGTTGCCGTGAGGTTCCGTATGACGTCAATGGAGATGAAATCGTCGCTGCGCGCCGCCGAACGCTGTATGTGCGAGTGAAAGGGCGCGAGGGACGCGCTCTTTCACGGGGAGTGAACCCACGGCGGAGAACAAACGCGCGTTCTGCGCCGTGCTTCCTTAAGGGCTGCAGAAGTAGGCGTCTCTTTCCTCCTTTACAATCACCATATATGTAGAGCAAACGCGCCTTCCTCCGACGCGCGAAAGGCCGGGAGGGGGAGGGGGGGAGGAAAGGGAGGTGTCGTTTAGCTGCGGCACCCAGTGCCTATTTATATCAGAGGCTCCGGCAACAGTCAGCAACGCCGCACGCATTTTGTGTGAACGCTGCCAAAACGCCGACAGCGTCGACATTTAGTTCTGCGTGTTGCCGGTGCTGCTGCATGTCCAAGTTTATACAGCTGATCAAGCTATTATCATTACTCCGTATAGCTCTCTACAAATTTGCTCTTGCAATTGATGCTTCGCCTTTCAGGTGAAACTGCGACCACTTTTTTTTTTCTGCTGCCATCAGAGAGCAGCAGCTTCACAGTGTTGCCATCATTCGTGGTTCCACGAGATGCTTATGCATATGGAGCATGCCAACTTAACTATGTTTTGGACTGGCCCCATATATATATATTGTGAGGTCGAGATGGATGAGGCAGTGGCACAATAGTTATGACAGCTTTTATTACTGTTGGCACATATTATTAAGGAAACACTGGGCTAGCGCATGACAGTGCAACTCACAAGGGACATGACAAGCTTCCTACATGGCGGCGGGGCTCACGCTGTGCTCTGCTGACCCATCAGCTCAAGGCAGGAATACAGAGGAGACAATGCGGACAGGTGCTGCCATCTGTCGGGCCAAATGGCACCGGGTGCTTGGGAGGTGCTAATGCCTCACAATATATACCTTGACTGTTTTTCAATATTATTGGCTTCACGTAATCACAGCACTAACTACATTAGAATTGATGACGTTAAAAATTTATTACATACCATTCGGGCTAAAATGAACATATTACTTATTTCACGTGCCTGCCAACAGCAGTGTGTAGGGCAATGAACTGGCTGACCTCATGGTGGTGAGCGAGAGCCGTCGATGATTTCATCGGGCATTCACTGAAGTCGCAAAACTGTGTGCTCTGTGATATGTTCTACATTCCGCATTCAGTGGACACCCTCATGGTTACATTCCTGAGAAGAGCACACCACCACCCTCCTCTGCAATGGTGTACCCTTGACACTCAATATCACTACTTTCTTCCGCCCCACAAATTCTGTTATTCAAAGAGCATGGCAAATTTCTCTTCTACATTTGCAGATTCAACCCTTGTTTTGTTTTTCTGGTCAAATTTGCGAGTCTATTCGCTATCACCTAACCGAATGCCCAGTAGCATAGGCCACAGCCAGTCAACTAAAGATCAGTCAACCTATCTGACAAAGCATGTACCATCTATTATTACCTGACCTCATAAATTGAGTCTTACTAAATCAATTTGCTAAAATTATCAGCGACTGCATTCCTAGAGATGGGCAAAACGGCTCACTTCAGTGAGCGGCTCGGAACGGCTCAGCTCACTGAAATGAACCGGTTAAATTGAACGGCTCACCGGTTCACTTAAACGTGTAACCTGTGTTATGCATATTCTGTAGTTATTTGGCTTTGAAAAAACGATATATACATAATCGAATAACCGTGTTATTGGCATTTTCGCTATGTTTAGAGAATATTTTCACTGTCATGAGCCAATAAAAGGAGAAAGAAAGAAGAAGAAAAAGCAGAAGATAAAAAGAGAACAAGAAGGCACGAGGAGTCGGTGGCGGAAATAAAGAAGAAAGAAGTTATAAAATAAGAGCGTCCGAATAAAATGAATGCATTATGAAAGCAGAAGAAGAAGCGCAAAAGTGCACGTGCAGGTACGTGGCCTACGGGAGAAGAGACACGTAGCCGAAGAGAGCAGCCCAGCTACGCTCTGGGACGACGAGGGGCAGAAGGAGCTGGAGGCCGAACGGGACGGGTGAATCGCGGAGACGGCGGCAACCCAATGGAAGCTGTGCTTCAGCTGCCGCGGCCACGACCCGCGAGCTGAGCGAACGCCCCATCGGAAGCCGCAACTACGGACTGACGGCGCCGCTTCCCGGATTCCCTGCGGCTACGATCTGCAGGCTTGCGGAGTTGACCCGGCGCTCCAGGCGTGCAGGTCACCCCACCATCCTGACCTCCGGACCAGCTCAACCGAGGGCCGAACGTCGGAATCAGTGACGCCGACTCTACGACGAATCGGTGGGCCCAACAACGTGTCGCCGGAAGCAGCGACGACGAGGTGACGTGGCCACGTCGAGGGATGCCATGTAAATATTTTGGACTTATTGATTCAAGGTAGCTGAGGACTTTGGGGAACTTATAGAATTGACTCGTGCTGTAAATTGTTTGTTTCATGCTGTTGTCCTTGCCGTTTGTTTTTACGATTATAAATGTTTGTCTTAAACGTTCGACTTGTCCCTGTCTGTCTTTAGTCCACCGAAATCTGTGACATTTACAGATATTAAAGTGTGAATTTTTAGTTCTAATGAAACTTTCTGTTCTGTAACAGGCAAAATGCGACATACTTTTCAGAAAAGAAATATGTGACTTCACTGTTATTACAGAAGCTTGTCTGTTTTTGTGGTCCTTTAAAATCAACTTTCATCAAAATAAGAACACAAAATGATTGTACATTATCTTTAAACTTTATTCATTTATTCACATACGTACGTTCACTATAATATGAGTGAGCTCTAACGCCATGCAAAATGAATATGGAAATCATTTCTTGAAGCACAATACAAAAATCATACAAAAGATCCACAAAACTGCTCCACGTACCTTTCGTTTTTAAATTTTTTTTTTCGTTTTTTTTTTCTCTTGAGCGCACGCGTGATACTGGCGCGTGCGCTCAAGAAAAGAAGAAATGAAGTTCTATTACAACACAACAGATTGGCCTCGTTTTAATGACATGCTAATGATACACGCTCAGAAAATGCACAGAGTAGATGCCATGGGCGACATTTTCATGACTAAACTAATTAGCACAAATGAAGATCAGGACGTAAACTGTACATTCACCTGCTATATTTAAAGACACGGAAGACCATCTTCGAAGTGTTCTTGCACCAGCACACGATGTGCGATCGGTGAGAGGCATGAGACATCGTTCGAACAGCAGCAGGCAACGAACAGTACCGTCCTTTACCAATTAAGGCTCCTTTACTTCTCCTCTCTGTGGCATCGGGTGCCACGCCATAGGACTCACAAAAAAACCAAAGGGACTGCTGCGCACACCACACATTGCGAGCGAGTACGAGTAGCGCGAGTCTGCCCATGCCGGCCACCACTCGTCGGTCAGAAAACGAAACCTCGAAACCCAGCAGAAGACCCGGCTCTGACAGAACGATTCGGCACAGCTCACTGAACGAGAGAGAGCCGGCTTCTTCTCTCCGAAAGAACCGCCGCTCACTTACTGAACCACGGCTTCCTCGCTCTTCAAATGAGTGGCTCAAAAGACCCGGCTAGCTCCTGAGCGTTCTCTAGGAACGGTTCCTCACGGCTCACTGAACGAGAGAGAGCTGGCTTCCTCTCTCTGAAAGAACCGCCGCTCACTTACTGAACCACGGCTCCCTCGCTCTTCAAAAGAGCAGCTCAAAAGATCTGGCTCGCTCCTGAGTGCTCTCTAAGAACGGTTCCTCGCGGCTCACTGAACTAGAGAGAACCGGCTTCCTCTCTCCGATAGAACCCCGCCGCTCACGTGAACCGCGACTCATCCGTTCTTCAAAAAGACCGGCTCAAAAGACAGCCAAAGGCGAGGGGGTGAAGGTGACTCTTGCGAGGAAGGGCGGGAGGGCAGTTGCTTGCTCGTACCGCTAATAGATGGCGTGGAAGTAGCACCCAGCAGAAGACCCGACTCTGATGGAACGCATCGGCACGGCTCACTGAACGTGAGAGAACCGGCTCCCTGTCTCCAAAAGAACCGCCGCTCACTTTTACTGAACCACGGCTCACTCGCTCTTTAAACGAGCCGCTCACAAGATATGGCTCACTCCTTAGCGACCCATCTCTATGCATTCCTGATGCTGTCTTTACTTACTCTTCATCACATTAATGAGCGCAAGCAGGTCCGACCTTCGGCCAAACAAGGTGGACCATATCTGATCAGCGGACATGCTTGTCTCATTTAATTGTGCCTGCAGTGTCTTTTTAAATTAACTTCGCTTCTTCATTCCTTTATCACATCCAATAACTTTTAGACTGACTTGCGACTTTTTCACGCTGTCTGAAAACTTTGATCTTATCTGTGCTGGGGCACCTGAAATGCCTTCCCACCGCCATTTTATTTGTAGAAGCTAACATTACTTCTTTAAGCGATTTCAAATAACTTTAAACGATCCTTTCGGTGCTGCAGTCTCTCGTATTCTTTCATTGTGATAACAATTATATACGGACACTCCAGGCGCATTTTCACCGTCGGCATCGACGTCATGTTCCGTATAGAGACCAAGTGTGACTGTTTACAAGTTTTTATGGCCGATAAAACTACTATCCTTACTTCGTATAGCTGTCTACTAATTTGCTATCCCAAATGATGCTTTGCCTTTTGAGTGAAACTGCACCTTTTTTCTACATATTTGCACAGAAGGCGAAAACCTCGGGAAGTCAACAACAGTTCTGCTTGGAGCAACTGTTCAAGAGTTCTTGGTTGGGCTAGTTGGTCTTGCATTGCTGATGAGAAAAATTAGCGCAGCAATTAGCGTCTTTGTCTTCCTTAACTGTGCGCGAAGCTACACATAAAATAGATCTTGACAGCTGGTGTGACGATTTTACCTAGTTCGATTGCTTGTGTCATTTCAGGCAGTTGGTTGCTCTAAATGTCTACCTAGTTCGTCTACCTAGTCCGTCTGCTTCTGTCATTTCAGGCAATTGGTTGCTGTAAGTGTCCACCTAGTTCGTCTGCTGCTGAAGTTCTGATTGGCTGGGCTGGGGTAACCGTCAGAAAGGGACAGGCCAATCAGCACTTCAGCAGTAGATGAAATGGACATGTCCACAAGGTGGACGCTTACAGTAACCGATTGCCTGAAATGACTACCTAGCTAACACCGCCTGCGCACAAAATATTAGGAGATGTAGAATTCGGACTGCTGTCTTGGCTTCATCGTTGCACGTGAATCGCTGTCCTGCCAGGAACTACTTCAAGAGACCGAAAACGTGGAAATCGCTGGGTACGAGGTCCGGACTGTATGGTGGGTGGTCCAGACTGTCCCAATGAACTGACCAAAGCTTGTCGGCGGTTCTGATTGCCACATGTGGCCTTGCATTGTTGTGGAGGATAACCGTGTTGTCCACATCGAGAGTCCCTCGGCGTTTTTGCCTGATGGCAGCCAGCAGACGTGACAGTGTCGAACAATAACTGTCAGCATTGATGGTTGCGCCTTGTGGCATGAAATCCAGCAGGAGCGGTCCTCGGCGATCCCAGAAGACCATTAACATCACTTTCCCAACAGATGGCACACAATGGAGTTTTTTTGTCACAGGCAAACCCAGATGTTTCCACACCATGCTCTAGTGCTTCGATTCCGGTGTGGATTGCAGTATCCACGTTCCATCACCAGTAACAATGCGATCCAGGAAACTTTCACCCACCTCGGCATACCGTTGTAGATGATTCAGTGCAGCAGTCATTCACTTGCCTTTCATCATGTCGTCCAACTGCTTAGGCACCCACTGACATGAAACCTTCTGGTACCCTAAGGATCCGTGAACAACGTTGTACACACTCCCATACGAAATGCCAAGCTCCCAGGAAATTAAATGTCTTTGAGGTGTACACACTGATACGCTTGCACTTTCATCATTGCATTCACGCAGGAAATGTCGTCAGTCAGCGACGCACGCGGCCTCCCCATACACTCATTGTCTTGCAAGTCTTCACAGCCTTTTGCGAACTCACAACACCACCATCTCACACTTCTCAAAGCAAGATACTTTTCCCCATAGGTGGGCTGCATTTCCCTGTGGATTTTGATGGGTGTTTGTCCCTTGCTCCATAGAAAACGAGTGACACTTCGTTGCTCGTACACCGTGGATGTGTGAAGCACAACCGCGATCTTCAACAACTGACAGCAGCGCCGTGGAACTACTGGCAGATGAGGTCAGGCCGGTTCAAAAAAGGTCCACCGCTGAGAATGGATATGTTGACCTCGCATTTAGACTGTAATTTCGCTAAAAAAATAGGGGCAAAGACTTTCTAATTCACCCTCGTAAATAGCACTTTCCTGTTTCTGGCGATTAAGAGCCCTTACAAAGAAGTGCAGGCGGGTGGTCACATAAACGGCAACCATTTGTACTGTCAGCGACTTGGAATGTTTAGCACATCTGATGCTCCCTTGCTGCTTTTTCTTTATTAGAGTAACAATGTCCATGACACTGTCATGAGGAAGCGCCTGCAAGCTGAAGCGACTAGTGAAGAGGTCTTCCAGTTAACAGACATACAGGAACAGGTAACCATGTGGGTATAGGAGACTACCTTTGTCCTTCAGCCTCGTGTAATCAGCAGCACCCAACTCTACACTCTCCTTGCTTGTAAGGAGCAAGGTGTGACACTCCTCACAGTTCGTTTTGTGAACAGACTTTCTCGCTACATATCCACAGCTGTAAAATATTTCTTGTGCATCACACTTTGTGACAATGGAGGGGCCATGGTCTGGAGTAACATTACTGAGGTGTTTGTGTTGCTCTGCACCAGTTAGGTCACCATCTTCAATCGGCTTTTTATTGAGATCTTGCCTGCTCTGCTTGCTAGGGCCTGCTCCATCTGGCTCGAGGAGGGATGTCAGCTCACCTGGCTTGGCATTTCCATTAGAAACAGACTTAATCAGCCCATAGAAGCTTAGGCAGCTAGCAGTTATTAGGAAGTGTTGCGGTGTTGGAAGACTGAGTGCGTTTGTGCAGTGGTTTTCGACGGGTTTTGACTCCGTTTTGACATCATTGTACACTTATAGCCAACATGTTGTGATAAATAGTCGAGTATGGATAAGACACTAGACACAGTGATTCAAAGGCCCACTGCTGTAGATGTGGACAGGAAGCCCTCTTGTACCCCAGCATGATGTTCCCACTTGGTGAGGTAGGCCAGGAAAACAGCAGCTGGCCCACAGCAACCGATCCAGGCTGCAGGGCTTTGGCAGAGAACTGGGGCGTAACAATTTCAATCAATCATTCTGCAGTGCAAATGTACATGAAGACATATTTAAAATACTGAACATAATAATTTATTTTTACACTTACCAGCACTGTATTCTCTTTGATTGCAGTCGACCAAATGTGGCTTTCGTGTTTAAAAAGCAAGTTAATTGATGAAAGGACTTAGCTCAAAAATTGTGAGCTCTGGCTCTAGGCTTCCCTAGCTTGCTACAAGTGCGGTCTTGTATAGGCAGAGGTTATTGAGGATGGTATCGACAATAAGCTGGAATGTGTAATTGACTCATTTTTTCTAAATTATATGCGTTGATGTGGCAGCTTCTAATCACGGGCATGGCTTGCAGAGTAACATTGGATCCATCGAGTGTCAAGGCTTCTCGCACAGAAGCGACACCCAAAATACAAATAAAAATTTTTTTTCACGATAAATACTTCAATGTGTATATGATTACACACAGAGCTCAATTCTGCTTGCTTCGAGCCCATAAGAAAATAAAAAGGAAGGCTGCTATTACCTCCTCTGCTGGGGTGTTGAAGCTTGATTCCAAGAGTCCATTCCTTAGGCACGGAGATGAGGGAAATCGGACACAAAATGAAGTGAGCGGCTGGGATCCACTGAATGCAGCACCTTGCTTCTGGTGAACGTTGGAGTTGTGAAATACCCATGAGTGCCCACATAGTCCTATTCCATGCAGCACCAACGCTGGTAATAAAATTAACAAATGTGCCTGTTTCTTCAATAACGTGTCATGATTTTTGCGAGTAGGTTTCCTTTCACGTTGCTGTGTAGCAAACACAGCAATAATCAGTGTCCAACTGCCAACAAAAGGCACCAAGACAATGACCATTTCGAGGTCACACGTACACTGCGTGCTTGTCGGTGTCTAGAGTAAAAAAGCAAAAATCAATGAACCCATAAATGTGGCCACCAGACATCACAGAATGTTTCTCTGAAAGTTTCATTTCGTCAACCAGGAGCTGACCGTGCCTCTTAAGTATGTCCCTTGAGCTCGGCTGCTCCTTTAGTACACTGAAAATTTCTCTACTGAATCCACATCTTGTCCTATATTTCTTAGTGTAATTGCGCATAGGGTGACTCCTGATAGTGGAACTAGGATTTGCTACTTGCACATAATAAAATTCCGAGCAAAAGAGCACCCTGGGCTGGGTAGTACCAAGTTTGGGCGTCTGCTTCGAAAAGCACGTTTACAATATGGACCCGCCACTTTCGCTTGTGTTATGCTACGGCCTGCAGCGAATATCGGGCGCCGAAGGTTTTGTCAGGGGTGGCACGCTGAGTAAAGGCAAGAAATTATGCAATGCCAAGTATGTGTACGCTGTTCAGGAAATAAGCGGCGAAGTTTCCGCGCGATGTCAATCGCAAATGAAGCGTGTCGCGTACGAAGTTGAACTTAAGGGGTGGTTTGCACGCTGCTAGATTCAGGCGCACAAACACGCGGAAATACTTCCAATAAATCAATTCACAGCAGCGATACGCAGACATCATGTGTACGGAACTGCTCGAGTGCACGACGGTACGTGCCGCACCGGCAGCGGTCTTTCAGCATGCTGTGCAACGGTGGGCCTCCTGCAATCATTGTTGACTGCATGCCACTAAACAAGTAGTCAAGTCTGCGCTGTAGTAGCGACCATCGGTCCCTTTATTTATTTATGTTATTTATTTATTAATACTGTCTGCCGTAAGGTCGTTACAGGGTGAATGTGGATAATACAACTTCACAAATGTACACAGCCACAAGTACAAAATTTTATACAAACCTAGTTCAATCAACTAGAAACCAACAACCATCATAACACAATCATCTAGCGGCTTTGTCGATACAGGTCGCAAATACAACGGATTTACCGGCCAACACTCACAACAGTAGGCTGGGTTCCAGACCAAAAAAAAAAATATATATATATATATATACATACATACACACTCGGAGCCTCCGCGATATACATGACAAGAAAGACAAGAATATGACAAGAATTTCTATTTGGATAAGTAACGGGACAAACAGTGTTCAAAATTGAGAAGATTATCTGCTTGGAAAAGGTCCTGAGGCAAGGCATTCCATTCAGCTATTGTTCCTGTAAAGAAAGAGTACTTAAAGGAGTTAATTCAGGTGTGCTAATTCAGGTGTGCAGTTAATTCATTGTTTTATCAGGTGTGCCCCAAGGGTCGGTCCTTGGGCCGTTGCTGTTCCTTATTTTTATCAATGATTTAAGTGAAGGCATTGTTTCGAATATCAGACTGTATGCGGATGATTGCGTTGTATACCATCCTGTGTCATGTGCCGAACATAGGAGTGTCTTGCAGTTTGATCTCGAAAAAATATGTTCCTGGTGTGCTAAATGGAAGATGGATTTGAACGTAGCAAAGTGTTATCATGTTCAATTTACGAACAAAAGGAAAGAAGTGCCTAGTTCATACTCTCTAAATAATGTTTTAGTGCAATGCGTTGATGAAGTCAAATACCTAGGCGTCACTTTAACGGCAGTATTGGACTGGACATCCCACATTGACATAACAAGCGCTAAAGCGTGCCCCTTTTGCACCTTTTCCAGAGGAACTTCAAGTATGCGCCCAAACCTTTCAAGGAAACTTTATATCTTACAAATATTAGGCCGATATTAGAATACGCTTGCGCAGCATGGGACCCCTTCACAAAAGTTCTCGAAGATAAGTTAGAGCGTGTTCAGAAAAGGGCTGCAAGATTCGTCACGGGCATCTACGACTACAAAATTAGAGGTTCGCAAATCAGGGAAAATCTGGGGTGGAAGTTGCTGTCCACGCACAGAAAAATAATCAGGTTAAAGCTTTTACACAACATTAACAGCCGTAACACAGGAATCGATAAGAACATATATTTAAAACCACCTCATTATCAGTCTAAGAGACGCGACAATTCCAAGAAATTAAGGGCCTACCAAAGTCGTATTAATGTATTTAAATTTTCATTCTTTCCGTGAACAATTGCGGAATGGAATTTGCTCCCGGATGAGATAGTGTCTGCACCCAATTTTTCATTTCCCATAGAGAACTTTACATGAATCTGTTGTAGACAATATTTTCTAGTGGACCGTTTCATGCATTGTGTAGCAAATTTTATAATCGAATGTTTTTTTTTTTCGATGTGTTGTCTTTCTCTGTAATTACGATTATTGTATTTGTAATACCATAAATGATATGATGCTGTTTTTCTTGAAGTTCAATATATGACCTTTATGTTTGTAATTAACCCCACTACGATAATGCCCAACTCGGGCGCTGTAGGTGTTTGTAATAAATAAATAAATAAAATTCATGCCGTCATGGGTGTAATTTGATCTTTGTGAGAAGTTAGCACAGCTCGCGAGGAACGCTGCTTCAACTAGGGGCTTGTGTTTAGGTTGAAGTGATTATTGCGTAACAGATAAAGAAACATTAGCCTGGCGACCTTTCGTCGGTTTGAAAGTGAAGGTAAGTTTAGCTCACGGAGCATGTCAGTCACTGAATCTGTAAATTTATATCTAGATAGAATAAACCTAGCCGCCCTTCTCTGAATTTTTAAAATCTTATCAACTTGGTTTGTCTGATGCGGATCCCATACGACGCTCGCATATTCCAATGTTGGACGTACCAGTGCGAGATAGGCAGTTAGTTTTGCTTTTGTGGAGGCAAGCTTCAGTTTTCTTCGGATGAACCACAACTTCGATTCGGCTTTTGAGCATATGTTATTGATGTGTGTATGCCAGTTTAGATTTGAAGATATAGTGACGCCTATGCATTGCATCAGTGATAACTGATGCAATGCATATGAGCTCGTAGTAATGTACGTGTGAACGTGCTGCAGCGTAAGCTTGTGCGCGTCTCACTTGATGTAACTTTTAATGACAGCACTCGAACATTGATGTGCTGTAATCAATACTGCCTTGCGGCGCTACCTCAACGTCTTGGCTTGAGGTCAAGGATTTAATTCTCGAACCTGTGCTGCTTGTAGTGGGGTAGTGAAGTTATCCAGCGCGCCCCACGCTCCGCTGCGTCAAGGAAAACGGAATCTGATGTTGGGAGTCAGGCCTTCTTGCTCGTGGCAGCCCACTATGCAGCAGTAACAACAGTGGCACTTTTTCGAGGCTGAGCTAGATCTCTCGGTCAGATTGGCATCGCCAATTCCTTCTGCTTCCAGCATTACGTCCCACCCCTCATGAAAATGAAGGCATAGATTCTAGCTGGAATGGAGAATTTCCAGCTGCATATGCAGCTGGAACAGCAATATCCAGCTGGAGGAGGTGCATTCCAGCTGTAAATTTAAGACTGATCTGCTGGAAATAACATGTTCCAGCTGGAGTTGCATTTTTTTCCAGCAGTATGATGACAATTTCAGCTTGCAACTTTTCCAGCTGAAGCTAAGAAGTGCCTGTGGCAGCTGGAAACTGCCAGTTGCTTAAAATGCACTACAGCGGGAGCCTTCATGTCCAGCTGGAAAATTTCAGTTTGAAATAGCTCACCCAGCTGGGTCTAAACTGAGCATGCTCAGTGAAAACATTTACGAAAACCCAAATTACGAAAACATGTACAAAGCACCCATGTGCTGAATATGTTGGGTCAATTTTTTTCAGTCACACTATATTCCACATGGCTGATGTAACATGTGTATCCTAATATACCTAATAAACTTGCTAATTATATTAACAGGCTGTAATAAACTTTTAATTGAAATTGTTATGGGAGGCTGTAATAGGGAAACTGAAGCTAGACAGTGTCCAGAGCATTCCTTTGATAGAGCAGCTTCAAGAAATATGCACCTGAATTTAGTGGCAAAATACATTGGTGTTTTATGTATCATTTTCCCATCTTGCCTGAAAAAAGCTAGCTGTGAAAATATTTGGTAGACTGAAAATGCATTTGTGCTCACATTTTGGAATATCTTAAAATTGATGCAAAGTATTCATCATGATGATGATGCTTCGATTTCAATCAAATAAGTATACTTTGCATAATGCCGTACAAAAATAACTAATGTAATTGGCATTGTGCTGGTAATAACGCGATTAATGATTTGTAATTCACATCAGACATCCCCAACCATGACTAATTTATCAACAAGAAAGCGTCCATTAATCTTAAACTCTGAATTCAATACTTCCTTGAAACACCCATAATGTACCAGAATTTGGTGCCGAATTTCACTAATGTGTTCATATATTGAATACTAGGACCTAATGTCAGAAGCATGCAGGTAAAGACAACACAGGAAATTCCAATCAAATGGGCTTTATTGTGCAATAAAAACGTACCATTTACAAAAAACCCCTCTCTCAAAAAAAAAGTCACATTGGTAACAACAGATAATTAGGAGTAATACTATGCATAATATATACAACACCACCAAGCACATAACTAAAATACTAAACTGTCCCTTTACATCCCTTTAAGCAAAAAATTACATCATAAATGTAGTGGATAATATGCACAATTAGTAACTGAAAAAAAAAAAGCTTTCCTGCAGGACTTTAATTTTGAAGGTTACTGAATAAAAAATCTCTAAAATTGTCACATCTTTCCTTCGTTCGAAAGTTCACATTAAATGTTGCACACATCCTATGACCACTCATAACTATTCACTAGGTCACAAAAAACTCTGTGCCTCCAGCGCAAAGGTAAATGCATAGACAAGCATTCTCATTAATCTTAAACAACATCTGCCGTGTACGCTTCCTTGCAGCTTTTAAGTGACTGCATGGCGTGATAGGCTCTGTAATGTAGTCAAAAGGCAAAACATACGCTTGCTCACGACCTGTTTGGTCTAAGGCAAAAGTTTATATTTTGGTTTTTATGTAGCTCCCATTGGACTACAGTGCAGTCTATCCTCTTGTGCCTTAAGTACTTCTCTGAGGCAATTGTCGTGCCATTTAGAAGTATTCTTTTAAGTTCAACTGCACCTTCACAGCTGTGCAATTCTGCATATTCCTCAAGCAAACTGTCATCAAGTCGCTCAGGTTTTCCCAGAGGTAATGCCACTAACGCGACTTTCAGGAGTTTTTTTCTGAGCAAAGCTCCAACGCCTTCTCACTGGCCACTGCTTTTCCAAGCAGACAAATTGTTCTGAAGAAGAAGGCGTGGGGCAATTTGCAGGGCCACACCATTAGAGGATGTTACAAGCTTCAGTAGTTTGCCTTAGTTAGTTTCAAAGGTGAAACAAGAATGGGCCCACAGGGGGCCAAAGAGTACGACAGACTTCAGTACATGGAGTAGTTGGTGAACATTGTATGTTACTTGGCCCGTAAATAAACTGAGCATGAACTAAAAGTCAGTAGCTTTGTGCTTTCATTTATTTCGTGCTGCGAGACCGAGTCCTTCAGCAGAAGGAAAACACCAGCTACAAGTAGTGCCCAGTGGTCTAGATCGAGTGAGCTCAAAAGTCCTGTGAAGCATGGAATGCTGTAATAGAGCAATCAGTATTGCAACTTGAATGCCTTCCAATATTTTCTGAGCATCCACGGTCTTGATCAACGATTGATGCAGCCTGGCATCTTCACCAAGAATAGCCTCTCATTTAAAACTGCCATAGATGATGGCCTACTGCAGTAGAAATCAGCTCCTACTTCAGAGAACCAAAGCTCGGTGAGTTGCCGAGCAACTTCTAGAAGTATGTAGTGCATATAATCAGGGCACTATGACCAAACAGGGCTAAAACCTGGTAGGTTGATTAAAGGGGATGGGCCCTTAACACGGTGCACAATGGTGCCTGTTCGGACAGCTTCCTTCATATGTGACAAAGCTTCTTTGTCAGTGCGATCTTGAAACGGCTGGCTAATGGTGTACTTGACAGTACCTAGAACAAATGCACCCAAAAGGCATGTGAGGCATGCATATCCAGTCACACACGTTGATGTCATTTGTTAGGGCACAGTTCAACAAAATTTAATTAATTCCAATAACATGGAGCAGCATAATTTAATCCGAGCAAAACACTGATTAGTGTAGTCTTCATTCATAGTTTACACAAAAATAAATACGTAATTTGCTAAAAATTAAGTTTTAACAACCAGAGTTCGAAACAGAGTTCAAAAGCTGCAGGAAAAAATGGCAAACACACACAATAAAGGATCATGACCCACCAAACAAGTCATCTAGAAAAACCTTGTTTCTTTTACTCTATGCGCTTCTTTATCAAAGCTGTGACACATCATAACTTTATCAATGTATCATTCCACAGATCTCTTGTATCTGTTAATCCCTGGTAATTATGCAGATCGTCACTTATTTATGTGCACAATGATGAGACTTCTTGTCCCGGGTAACTGGAAAGACAGGCAAGTCTTGCTTGCGATGAGAAGAAAGAATACAGATGCTAGCCTATTAATGCCTGCATTCCTGCGACATTTAGATAGGGCTGTTATTTGACAGGCTTCAAGGTTTAAAGGACCACAGGTACATCTCCCGTTACATGGAGAAAGGAGCACAGAATGAAAGTTGAAAAACATGCACATTGACATAAAAAAAAAGCCTGCAGCACCGCAAGGCATTACAGCAATGAATTAACAAAATGATGGCTAAATTCATTTCCTAAAATGTTGACAAGTGTTGACTGAATTGAAGAACTATTGTTTAAAGGTTTAGGCTTTAGGTGTGGCAATCAGGCATCTGGTGTACGGGAGGTAGTGATGGACAGGTAGAGACGGCCCTGCAAGAGGCGATTGATGCTACCGAGAGATACCTCGAGTCCACGGGCCTTCGGTGCTCACCTCACAAGTCGGAACTGCTACTATATCGACCCAAGCGCAGAGGCCCCAAACCAAAGGGATGGAAGCCACTCGCCGAATGCGACATCAAACTACGGACAAACGACGGAGGCTATATTCCGAGGGTGGATGCCATCCGGATTCTCGGCATGATGGTCGAGTCGAGTGGCTCTAACAACCAGACAGTGCTGCGTCTCACTAAGAAGACGGACAATGCCATCAGGTTAATAAGAAGAGTGGCCAACCGGCAGCAAGGCCTCGGAGAAGACAACCTCGTGAGATTGGTGCATGCGTTCGTAATGTGTCATTTCACTTACGTCGCGGCCATGCACAACTGGCAAAGATCGGAGCGGGATAAGCTGAACGCATTAATCAGGAAGGCAATCAAGAGAGCCCTCGGCCTCCCCATATACACACACACGGAAAGCTTACTTCAACTCAGCATGCATAACACGCTCGAGGAATTGGCGGAAGCGCAGGAGAGGGCCCAGTTCGTCAGGCTATCTACCACACAAGCTGGAAGACACATCCTGCAGGAGCTGGGCGTTCCCCCACAGTAGTCAAAACAAAGTTCTGCAGCATCCCTCGAGAGCAGCGGGACCGCATCACTGTCGCCCCGATCCCACGAAACGTCCATCCGGAACACAACGTGGGAAGACGTCGGGCGCGCGCGAAGGCCCTCCTGGAAAAGGCTCGGGAACGGGCTTCGGAGAACAGTTTTGTAGACGCAGCTCGCTACGCCGACGGACAGGCCTTCGCTGCGGTTAGCGTAGACCATGAAAGTAAAGTAACGAACGCAATCTCGATTCGGACGACGTCCTCTGAGACCGCAGAGCAGGCTGCAATAGCGATGGCCTTATTGGACGACAAGAGGACATCAATCTACAGTGACTCGAGATCAGCCGTTCGGGCATTTGCCAAAGGAACCATATCCGAGCTGGCCCTAGGGATACTAGGAAGCAAGCAGATCAAGCCACACACAGTGATCTGGTTTCCAGCCCACATGGGACAGATCGAGGGTGCCCCGCCCAACCTCAATGAGTTAGCACACAATGCTGCGCGAGGGATTATCAACCGCGTAGCTACGAGTACCCGGGCAGCAGTGACGTTGGGGGTACTGACTATCGGGACTCTCCTCTTCGTACAACGAAATTACTAAGCATTTTTACTTGGCTCGTAGGATCTACCCCCTCCCACATTGTAAACTCAATAGACCTCAGGCTTTAACACTAAGGCTTCTACAGACGGGGGCATACCCAAACCCCCTACTTCTTCACAAAATGTACCCCGAAATTCAGACAACAAACACATGTGCACTATGCAATGACTTAGCGAGCTTACCTCACATGCTCTGGCGGTGTCCCGCGTTACGCGGCGATGAAAGCAACAGTTCTTCACGTTGGGATGCGGTTCTACGCAGCCCCAACCTCGAAGAACAGTTATGGGCTGTCCAACGGGCCCGCGACGCGGCGGAGAGGCTCGGCCTTTCTGTCCCGACGTGGGAGCGGCCCGCTGCGCGCTAGCACGCGCCCTAAAGGACACTAATAAAGTTATTCATCCATCCATCCATCAGGCATAAATTGCTGTACATATCTCGTTAAAGTGACATGTGATTACAAATACGTCTGAAGGTACTAGTAATAACAAGGTAACAAGGCATAACTTGCTTTATGCCAATGACCACATGGAACAAGTAGCTGACTAGAATGCCATGCCGTTAACAGAGCGTAATGACATTTTTTTTTGACAATAGCTTTTGGTGAGGCTAAATTGCTTTTTCAAAGAAGTAATTAAGGTTTGACATTCACTGAGACTTACCATCAACATTTTCTCCTGGGTGGTAGCACCAACTGAAGCCATAATAATCATTTAACTGGATGAGGTGCTGCATTGCAGCCCTTGCTGGAGCATCCACGCAACAACAGATGAGCAGACCTGAAATGTTAATATGTTGAGAATCTCGCTCTGTATGCAAGACGCTCGGCATACGGAGCATCCGTTTTCGTAAAACTAGGCTACGGCCAGCTCGCAGAGTAGTTTGGGACAAGCGATGAGCCTTTTCGCACTCACAACAGGGCAGCAAAAAAAAAAAAGGGAATCGACGCAAAACTCAGACTAGCTACAGCCAGGGCTCACTACTACCAAACCTGGTACTACCCAGCCAGCTTTTCTTGCCGCCACCAGGCGCCGCTACTATACCTCAAACTCCAGTGCAAGACACAGCGAAAGCCGGCGTGGGATATGTTTCTCATATACGCTGCCCGGCTTGCTCGTTCACATCTGTCGGCGTTGATAAAATCTAATGTATTGCAATAGACCCTTTAGGAAAGTCAGCCTGACTACCCTGTACGCTGCCATATTTTGGGCACTGCAAAAGTGGAAGCGCAATCGCTAGTACAGGGCGGGTTCTTCGGTGGTTAGCAGTGTTAAACGAAAACGTGCAGTGGTGCACGGACTTAGCCATTGTCCCAGATGGCTTTTCGGAAAGGCACCTAGACTCTTATTGTGCTTGTGTGAGTGTGTCCGGCCTGTCGAGCCGTGCGGTTGAATGGAGCCACAAGTTGTGCGAGTCGTACACTGACCCAGCGTCTGTCCACATTGCACCTTCGTCGGCCAGTTACTGTGCCCTACATTTTCTTAGCTTTTTTATTGTGATGCTAGGCAGCTTTATGTGTGCTGGGAAGCAGTGCGCGCATTTAGTGCTTGTGCACGGCTGTTCATGCCGTTGAATGTGTTAGCTGTCCGTATGCATGCACGCATGCGCGCTCCATGATTTGGCACAAGATGTGTGGCTCCCGACTCTTACCACCCCTTGATAAATTGAAGGATAACTGGCGTTTTGCTGCTCCCATATTAAAATTGTTAAAGCACCATAGAGAGAGTGTTGTTTAATGAAATATCAGGCGCGGATCCAGGGGGAATGTCCGGATGTCCTGACCCCCCCCCCCCTCAGATTTCTGCATCGCCCCCTCGCTGACAGGGGGATGGCCCTGTCGAAAAACAAAAATATGGCCACCAGCATTCTTCAAAAGTATTTTTCGCGAGTACCAGTGGTAGCAGTCATGTAGAAGTAAAGCTAGCTCGCTCACAAGCTTAGTTGTATTCCGCAGGGGTGTGGTGTCGCGAAGTTGCCATAGTTAATTTTTCTCATGAACACCTTGGACCTCCTGGCGCCGGCCGTGCCTTACTCGTCCCGTAGGTGGTGTCGAATGAACGAGGGGACGTCCCTTTTGCCAAGCACGCCGATGTGCGCGCAAGCGCCTTCGCGCCTGATTAACGTAGTTCCCCTCGAGGTGTCATCGGTTGCCTCATCGGCTGTCATCGGTTCCGCGACCAACCTGCTTAATGAAAGAGATCTCTCGCTGAAGTGTTCATATATAAATAATAACAACTAACAGCTAAACTAAGAACTACACATAGGCAACTTTTTTTTAACTGTAGCACTCATTGTGATCACAGTTACGCGTTGACAATATCCAGCACGAGCGCTGTACCGTTCGTACGCTAAAAGTTTTTCATTGTAACTTCGCAGTTTTATTGTCGTACATTCAGCATGGGAGGCTAAGACCCGCCGGATCCATTTACCTGAGTGGGCGTTCTCGCGGAGCGGGGCGAAGCCTCGAGCCGCGTCTGCGAAGTGGGGGAGCGTGACGTCAGCGGCCAACGCCAGCGCGCGGGCCTAGGATGGCGTCGCGTGGTTTGAGAAACGGGAGCAGATGGGAGCCGAACACAAAGAATCTTAAGGAAATCAAGGTGTCCCAACAGAACTGCAAGAACAGATGCGTGCTTGCGCATTTATAACGAACCTGCAACAGATCATCCCTAATTTTATTTTAAGAAACAATACAGGTTGATATACCGGGTGTTCAAAATTAAGCTTTATGGTTTTCTTAAAATTAGGCACTGGGAGGCACGTGAAGACCATCTGCGCAAATAAGTTATGTGGCCAGGTGGACACAATGTGAGATGATAATTATCGCTGTCAGCAGCCGAATTAACTAAAATTGAATAATTAACTTTTTATTGACTGCAGTAAGTGTGTATGTTTGTATTCAAAAGTTAGAGGCAGTCGTGTTTCTACACAGTTTCACTTGGAAGAATTCTTCTAGCATGTCTGTGTTCCGAGATATCCAACTCCAAATTTTAATGGTCGTTCGCACGATTACGCATGCAACTTTCAAGAGAGTAAGGATCGGCGTAAAGCTCCTCCCTGATGTGACGCGGCTGTTGCGTGCGGCGTTTAGTCTGACAACGGGGCGGAGGCATTGGCAAAGATAATAAGTGTGCCTCTTCCCCTCGTGGCTGGTGAAATGAACAAAAATCGAAGAACCCGTAACCGCTGTCGTAACACGCGACCGCGCAGCCTGTAAAGATGGCGGCAGCTGCCATGCCGAGATAATGGCGCGAGCGGAGAAGCCGGACGGCAGTGCTCGTGCGTAATGGTGACTAGAAGACCGGGCATGCATGGTCCTTGCCTGGGCTACGCAAATAAAGTGACTGCTGATTTCCAAGTATTGTAAGTTTTATTGAAATCGAGAGCAACAACTGCACCATCAACAGCAGAAACCTCTTGAGCTATGCTAACGAATATTTCATACTGCTGCGTTAACTTTGGTGTTATCATGCACAAATCTCATGACAACACTTCACCCATCAAGATGTGAATGCCCTGAAAATGTTCAAAATGCCTCCCTTCCATAGCAACACAAAGCATAAACCGCTCTCGCGTCGACTCGATAACTCTGCGCAGTATGACAATGGAGTCGGATATCTCGGAGCATGGACGCGCTAGAAGAATTCTTCCGGCTGATACTGTGTAGAAACACGACTGCCTCTAAGTTTTCAATACAAACATACCCACTTACTGCAGTCGACAAAAATAATTGTTCAATTTTAGTCAATTGGGCTGCTCACAGCGATAATTATCATCTCACTTTATGCCCCCCTGGCCACATAACTAATTTGTACAGGTGGTCTTCGCGTGCCTCCCAGTGCCTAATTTTAAGAAAAACCATAAAGCTTAGTTTTGAACACCCTATATAATCAGGCACAGCCGCCAAGCACATGGCTGTATTGGGTAACGTCCTTTTCCTATAAGCTCGGAGAAACCGATACCTGGCTTCGCTACAGGTCTTCCTCTTTCTGGGGTTTCAGGTGCCAAAACCAGTTCTGATTATGAGGCACACCATAGTGGAAGACTCCGGATTAATTTTGACCACCTGGGGTCCTTTAACGTGCACTACAACGCAAGCAGACGGGCGTTTTTGCATTTCGCCTCCATCGAAATGCGGCCGCCGCGGCCGGGATTCGATCCCGCGATCTCGTGCTCAGCCACTGAGCCACCACGGCGGGCTACAGTTGTTGCTCTAGCCGTATAAAACGCGTGTTTGTCGTGAGCAGAAACGGTGAATTTCGATAAATAAGAAAGGCTACTATCATCATCATCATCATCATGACAGAAGCTGACTCCCCCCTCAGAAAAAACCTGGATCCGCCCCTGAATATCCTGGATCCGCCCTCATCATCCATTGGAACTGTAGAGGCCTGATTCATAATCTAGGTGACATCAAAGACGTCATAAATAAGCTATCGCCAGTTGCATTCTGCCTTCAAGAAACGAACTTAGGCCCCAAAAATACACAATTTTTGAAAGGTTTTACTGTCGTACGTAAGGACCGCGAACAATCCAGCCGTCTGTCAGGAGGAGTCTCCATAGTTGTGCAGGGCGGCACTCCTACCCGAAATGTCCAATTAAATACATCTCTTGAGGCTGTAGCGGTCACCGTTCTGTCTCATAAAACCATCACCATTTGTTCACTATATCTTCCACCCCATACCAATTTTACTACTAAAGATTTAGAAAATCTAACAGACCAGCTGCCGGAGCCTTTTGTTTTAGTTGGAGATTTTAATGCTCATTGTACTCTTTGGGGCAGTGGCAAAACACCCAAGAGGCCAGCTCATTGAGATTTTATCTTGTCAAATGATATCTGCCTTTTAAACTCGGGTGCATGGACATATTTTTCACCAACTTCATGCACTTTTAGTTCTTTAGATTTAGCTTTTTGTTCACCATATCTTTTTAGCGATCTTAAATGGGAAGCCCTCGACACGCTATATGGTAGTGATCACTTGCCCGCAATCATAAAACTCTTACCATCACCACCAACCCTAGGCATTAAGCCACACCGGTGGAAACTGCAGCGAGCTGACTGGCCAGTTTTTATGGAGCATGCTCAACTGGAAATGGTCTTCTCACCGGAACTGAGCGTTCACGAACTCAATAAAAAAGTTTGTTGAGGTTATAATCTCAGCCGCAGAAACAGCGATACCTCAGCCATCAGGTATTTTGCGCAAAAAACTAAATCCCTGGTGGACAGACGAGTGTACCAAAGCTAAAAAACAACAAAATAAGGCCTGGGGAATCTTACAAAGGTATCCAACCTATAACAACCTCCTAGCCTTTTAACAGGCCAAAGCCAAAGCAAGATTTGTTTGGTGTCAGGCAGAGAAATCGTCATGGCAAAAATATGTATTTTCAATTAATAGTTCAGTTACATCTAAACAAATGTGGGACCGGGTTAGAAAATTTAGAGGAGAGTACACATCATACACAATACCACTACTTACAAGTCCAGGCGCACAAGCAACACTAGAAGACCAGGCCAACTTATTAGGCGAACACTTTTACAACATCTCAAGTTCAGCGAATTACACAAACACATTTTTAAAATACAAAAAGTCAGTGAGAAACAGAGACTGCCCATTACCGGCGCTTCAATGGAACGATATAACGACACTCTTACAATGCAGGAATTAAACAGGGTTCTATCGGCCGGTAAAAAAACAGCACCAGGTCTTGACCGGGTCCACTACACAATGCTGGCACACCTATCTCAAACATCGGTAGAGGCACTCCTTAAATTTTTCAACAAGATATGGCAATCTGGGGTAATGCCTATAGATTGGAAAAACGCAGTAGTAGTGCCTTTTCTAAAATCCGGCAAACCTGTAGCATCTCCAAGAAGCTACAGACGCATTGCATTCACAAGTTGTCTAGTCAAATCATATGAGAGCATTATAAACACGAGACTCACATTCATTCTTGAATCAAGAAACCTAATGGACATGCACCAGTGCGGATACAAAAAGGGATGCTCCACCACTGACCATCTCATCTGACTAGAGCATGAAATACGTGAGGCGTTTCTACACAAACAACACTGTCTTGCGGTTTTCTTTGACTTAGAAAAAGCGTACGATACCATATGGCGACATGGAATTTTGAGAGACCTGGCTGATTTGGGCATTCGTGGGAGAATGTTAAACTGCCTATACAATTTCATGTCAAATAGAACATTTCAAGTACGTCTTGGCACAACACTTTCATGCACATTTACACAAGAAAATGGCATCCCGCAAGGTTGCATTCTCAGCACGACTCTCTTCATAGTCAAAATGAACTCCGTTAACAAAATCATTCTATCGTCTGTCATGCATTCAATATATGTCAATGATTTGCAAGTGGCTTCCCGCGCCTCAAACCTGTCCACCTGTGAAAGACAGCTACAAATAACAATAAATAATCTCACACAATGGGCTGACAAAAATGATTTCCGCTTTTCAACCCACAAAACCGTTACAGTGCTGTTTTCCCAGAAGCGTGGCTTACATTGAGATCCAGTTCTGACACTGGATGGTGCAACACTGCTGGTCAAACAGGACTACAAATTTTTAGGCGTAACATCACATGTTATCGCACATGTTATCGCATGTTATCGCACAAGCACTGGGGATCTGACTGAATATGCCTACTACGTATCTATCGGTCCCTTGCGCGCAGCATTCGCGACTACGGTAGTGTAGTTTATGGTGCAGCCAGGCAATCCTGCATTAAACGACTTGATCCAATTTATAATCTTGGCCTGCGATTGGCGAGCGGTGCCTACAGAACATCGCCTGTCCTAAGTTTATACGTTGACTGCAATGAGCCTTCCCTACAGCACCGCAGAGCACTACTAACCCTTTCCTGTGTACTGAGGATTCGGACAACACCTCAACATATATGCTACAAAATCATAACACAATGCAACTCTCGGTTACAGTAATGCAGTGATTTGGGCTTGTTGGTATGACATCGTGAGGCTTTTAGCGCCTGTGTGTGTCACCTCTTCTTTCGTCCTTGTCTTTTCATGCGCTATAAGCCTCACGATCTCGGTTACACTACACAAATAAACCGAACATGATACAGCCACTTGTCTTATGATATGAGGAATACTGTCAGATTTATAACATTCCTCATGAGGTCCTGCAGGTTGCTGAAAGGCCGCAGACTGGCCCCATGGTGGGATTTTACACAGCTATGTAATTGGACATTAACCCACTTAAAGAAAAAGGACACCCCACAAGAACACATAATGCAAGAGTTCTGCACTATTCAAGACAAATATAAAGATTACATAGAATTTTACACAGATGGTTCTAAACCACAAGAATACGTGGGTGTGGGAACCGTAACGAAAAATTGGGAAAATGGCATTCGAATACAATATTCTGCTTCAGGCTTTACCGCCGAAGTTATGGCTATATGGACAGCAGTAAACAAAGTTATCACTGACAAACAGAAGAGTGCTGTCATTTACACCGATTCG
Organism: Dermacentor silvarum; assembly: GCF_013339745.2. Lineage (NCBI taxonomy): Eukaryota > Metazoa > Arthropoda > Arachnida > Ixodida > Ixodidae > Dermacentor > Dermacentor silvarum. The sequence continues at coordinate 10,289,034 of NC_051162.1, read as the reverse complement.
TTGAGTGCACTCAGAGCTTTAAATTTAAAATCCGCCTGTGAATGGTTGTTAATAACAAATACGGACGAACCATACGATTCTGCTGGGTCCCTAGCCATGTTGGGATACCAGGGAATGAATCGATAGATAGATGCGCGGCCATGGCAGCGCACAAAGACCTAACTCACTCAAAAATTCCATACAAAGACAGTATTAGAGCAAGTCGTGAAGCCTTGACATCAAAATAGCAAGAAGAATGGGACTCCTGCATCAATAACAAGTTACACATAACGAAACCCCTGCTTGGCGAGTTTAAATCGTGCAGTCACCAGCAATGGTTCTATGAGGTGATCCTATGTCGACTTTGAATAGGGCACACACATCTGACACACAATTTCTTACTTAGAAAAGAAGATCCGCCAACTTGTGATAAGTGTCATGAACCTCTTACAGTAATACACATTGTTATGACATGTCCATATATAGAAAGACACAGACGGAAAATTCTGCAGAACCTATTTAACTTACACATACCATTACACCCTGCCTCATTATTGGGAGATTATCCGCTAGTGCCATTCACTGACTTGTTCGAGTTTTTAGATGAAGCCGGTTTTTTACATAGAAAATAAGGTAACGCAGCTTTCGCTGCACTAACATTTCATTTCTTAATACCTTGTGGCTGGCGCAGCATGGCCTTTGTCCCTTTTGCGCCATTAAACCTGAATTAACTAACTTATCTGTTTGCTGAGTACGCACGTCAAAAGCATTGGGCAATCATGGTCGCTCGACGTTAAGCCCAGGCCGACGATCACAGCACCAAGAAGGTTTAAAATGCGTGGACTCTGCTACACGACAAAAACCGTCAAAATCAATGCACACGATGACTACTGCTGCACTGCGATCCCAGCGGAGGCAGAGGAGACGCGGGCGCGCGCGATATTAGCTGGATGGATGGATGGATGGATGGATGAGGCTGAACCCTTTAAATCGGGCGGTGGAATACGCCACCTAGCCGTGACTATTAACATATTTTGTACTTTGTGGTGGGTGAAATTTCACCCCTGCCTTGATTTTAGCCACCAATCAGATAATCTCCGTTTGCTTATTTCTACCCGCTTAAAGTCTATTTTGTCCCTAAACATTATCAAAGCATTGTCCCTAAACCCCAATGCTTTGAAAAAATCAGCCCCATTGCTTTGCACTGTAGGGTTAAGCCCTTTACAGAAAAGTATGAGGTGTTCAGCCGTTTCCTCTTCCTCTCCACACGCACTGCACAATGTGTACGTCTATACCTCGGTACTTGACTCGGTACATCTTAGTCCGCAATACTCCCGTCCTCGCTTCAAACAACAAAGAGCTTCCCCTAGAATTATCATAGATATTTTCTTTGGCAATTTCTTGCTTGAAAGTTCGGTATGTTCCCAGTGCTGATTTCGTCTGCATCCCTGTTTTCCCATAGACCCCTCTCTGTTTATTTAATCTTTTTCTTAACCGCTGTTTCCTGGTTTGCACCCCTCCTGCAGTCCAAATATTTGATTGACAATTTTCTGGTCAGCTTCCTCCATTTTGTGTCAACATTCCTCATGTACAAATAACTGAAAACTCTCCTTGCCCACCGCTTTTCTGCCATTTCTCTCAATCGCTCCTCAAATTCTATCTTGCTGCTAGCTTCCTTGCCCTCGAATGACGCTCATCCCATGTCACCCTGTACCCCCTGATTTGGTGTATTTCCGTGTGCTCCCAGAGCCAGTCTACCTACCCCTCGCTGCTTAACTTCCAACCTTGCTCGAACCTCTGATCTCATGCACAGGACTGCTTTGCCGAAAGTCAAACTAGGGACCATCACCCCTTTCCAAATCCCTCTCACTACTTCGTACCTATTGTAATTCCACAGTGCCCTATTTTTCATCACAGCTGCATTCCTGCTGCCTTACCTGCTGCCTTAGCTAGTCTACGTCGGTCTCGCCATCTGTTGGTGGAAACGACCAAGAGGGAGAAGTAAAAGCGACGACCGCTCGAGCGGCTTTTAACAGGCACAGAGTTTATCGAGGAGGCTATGGCGGTACAGATAGATACTTCGACCCATAAAATAGTGCGTTGACGCTACATGTTATCTATGTCTCGTTTTCCGCGCCTTCTACCTAAATATGCAAAACGAACATGCCCATATTCATATCCTTAAGCTGAGCCACGACAGCTCGATAAAAACGCGAAGGTGCATCGTTCATTGAGCAGCCATGGCTGGCCGCGGTAGTTCAGTATACGTACACATACTATTGCGCTCAGTATGATCTACACCGCGGGAGCGCGTGGCCAAGCACCCTGTAAGGTTGAATAATGGCGCCGATAGGGACGTGTTTTCGAGTTATCAAGGGAGAGTTTGGCTGTTCCTGCGAGCACACATCGCCTCCACTTGCTTGCTTTCACCCTCTCCCTCCTTTATTTGAAGGAACTTCTTGCCATTTATTTTGCTCGTTCATTCTGTCTTTACTGAATAAAAATTAGAATATTATACAGCGACTTTGGCGCCGACCAGAAATGCATGGCGTGCGAAACTTATCAAAGAATGAGCACTACCTTTGTCCAAGAAAGGCTATGCAAGTGCTTTTATTGCGATAGCAATTATATGGACACTCCAAAGCAGATTTCTGCCGTCGGCGTCGCCGTCGCCGTGAGGTTCCGGATGACGTCAATGGAGATGAAATCGTCGCCACGCGCCGAACGCTGTATGTGCGAGTGAAAGGGCGCGAGGGACGCGCGCTTTCACGGGGTGTGAACGCACGGCGGAGAACAAACGCGCGTTCTGCACCGTGCTCCCTTAAAGGCTGCAGAAGTAGGCGTCTCTTTCCTCCTTCTCAATCGCCATATATGTAGAGCAAACGCGCCTTCTTCCGACGAGCGAAAGGCCTTGGGGGGGAGGGGGAGGGAAGGAAGGCGACGTTTAGCTGTGGCACCAAGTGCCTATTTATATGAGAGGCTCCGGCAACAGTCACCAACGCCGCACGCATTTTTTGCGAACGCGGGCAAAACGGCGATGGCGTCGACAACACTTCTGCGTGTTGCCGGTGCTGCTGCATGTCGAAATTTATACAGCTGATAAAGCTACTGTCATTACTCAGTATAGCTCTCTACAAATTTGCTATCGCAATTGATGCTTCGCCTTTCAGGTGAAACTGCGACAACTTTTTTACTTAAATTGAACACTTTCTGATCACGCCATACTTCTAGCGAAAAGGGATACTCAGTGACAACACAGCCCTGCAATATTTTGAGTAGCGAGTTTTAGCAGAGCTGTGCTGCCAATGCCGCGCATTGCCGTTAAAACCATTCCGGTGCACGTTAGCATCATTTCTGTGACTGTAGTAGCCGTACTTAATAATAATAAGTTTATTTGCCATCATACATATTAGATGGGAGGACGGAGGGAAAAAAGCTGCTCACATGCAGCTTGACCAGCCCACAGCCCCTGATTTGTTTATTTTGGCAGAAGCAGCAAATCAACTCATAAAAGTATACACAAAATTGGCACAAACAGTGCAATGATGGTGTCTTGAACAAAAACAGATTATATTAACAATAAAATCCACGGAACATGAAATCACAGCGAAAGGAAGTGTGCAAAATTAAGCACTGTACATAATACGGAGATTCCGATAAGAAGAAAATAAGTCAAAGCCATCTAATTCGTAGGCGTTCAAAAGACAGGGTAATGTGTAAGATAAACGCTGTTTTCCGGTATTAAGACGAGGAGTATGAACTAACCAGCTTTCTGCATGTCTAGTTGGGTAGCATGATAATTTATTTTCCAAATTTGCTAGAATTTGTAGACTTCTGAGGTTTTCTTTTATCTCAGTTTTGAACTTCACGCTCAGTCTGTATTTATACAAGTTGTGTATACTGATTACCCTGGCATTGAGAAAAAGTTGAGCTGTGTGGGATCGGTATGGTGCATTATAAACATGACGAATGTATTTTTTCTGTAAAAGATGAATGCTTTGCAAGCTAGAGGGAGCTCAGGTTCCCCATACTAGTTGGCAGTAGTTTAGGTGAGAATAGAAAAGCGTATTATAAAGAAGCAATTTAGTTCGTGCTGATAGTTGGTATCTTAATCGGCCCACTATGCCAGTGATTGGAGCTAACTTCGTGGTTAGATAGTTTATATGATCGTCCGAAGACATATGACAAGAAAAAACTACGCCAAGACATTTGAAACTCTCTACAATATCTATATTACGGGAGGCCAGTACTATGGGTTGGTGTGGCGGAATTATTTTGTTTATTGGCCGAACAATTATTGCCTTAGTTTTCTTTTCATTTATACGCATGGAGTTTGATGCTGCCCATTTTCCCAGCGCATTCAAGGTTTCGTTACATGCGGATATTATTTCCGGAATATTTTTCCCTGAGAAGAAGAGAGTAGCATCATCTGCATAAATAATAAATTTTACTTCAGGGTTTATATTTATAATATCATTAAGATACAGATTAAAGAGGAGAGGTCCAAGTATGCTACCTTGTGGTACACCAGTTTGGATAGATTTAACTGCAGAACATGTATTAGCTAGCTGAACCACTTGCTTTCTCTGTGATAAATACGACCATATTAATTCCAATGCCTTTCCGCGAATCCCATAGTGATGTAATTTTTGCAACAAAATCCCGTGATCCACCAAGTCAAAAGCCTTTGAAAAATCGACAAATACACCAAGTGCTATAGACTTTTGTTCAAACTGTTCAAGTATAAACTCTTTCTGTGTAAGAAGTGCCAGTTCAGTTGATTTGTTTTTAGTGAAGCCAAATTGTTGTGAAGTAAGCAGTTTGTACTTTTCAATGAACTTGGATAAACGCAAGTGCAAAAGTTTTTCGAAGACTTTCGAGATCACAGGTAGTATTGACACCGGCCTATAGTTACCCAAATCGTTTCGGTTGCCTTTTTTATATATTACAGTTACTTTTGCTATCTGCATTTTTGTCGGAAAAACTGCTGTCGTTATGCAAGTATTAAAAATGTTGGCAAGACCTGGCGCTATGTCTTGGTGCGACGTGTTTCACAGGCCGCACCTGGAGGTCATCGATATCATGGCATGTACTGTTTTTTAGGCTCTGTATCACAGATATTATTTCCTGAGCTGTTGCGGGTTGCAGAAATATCGAGTCACTGTTCGGTGTATTCATGTATTCTAAGGCATCATGCAAGCCACTGCTTGTGCTAGTCTTACAAAAGAAAGTGTTAAATGCATCAGCTAAATCGTTTCCAGATAATTCTTGGCCATTGACTTGTAGTTTCGAGGGTGCGGCGTGAAACTTGCGGCGGTGTAGGAGCGTGTTTAGTCGAGACCATAGCAAATCATGTCTGTCATGTTCAACGTTTAGAAAAGAAAGATTGTATTCTATTCGTGCGCGTCTGAGTTTTTTGGTCAGCTTATTTCTGTGTTTCTTATAAATGACTAGGTCATCAGGCACTCGTGTGCTAAGAAATCGTTGGTAAAGTTGGTCCCTTATTTTCTTTTCATGCCTTAATTCCGTTGTTACCCATGGCTTCCGTATTTTACGACTTCTGCGGCGAGACTTTAAAGGAAAATGAGAGCAATACAATTTTTGAAACTGATCAAGAAACATTATACCCTTCATTTGCGTCGGTTAACTGGCTTTCGTTCGTCCAATCAACCTTTAGCACCTCATCGCGGAACCTGTCAAGCGTAGGACCTGTTATCATCCGATAGTATGTTTTCTCATTATTGTTTGTGTGTAGTCTACTACCGTTAATACAGAGGAACACAGGCAGGTGGTCGCTTATATGATACGATATCACGCCAGATTTTGTTGTACATAGTTGCGAGTTCGTAATAAGAAGGTCTAACACTGAACTGGACTCAGTAGTGATTCTAGTGGGTTCAGTGATTACATTGTTGAAACCATTAGAAATGATAACAGTACTAAAATCTCGTGCATTTTGGTTACTAGAACCCATATCAATGTTAAAGTCCCCACCGGCAATCAAAATAAAACTATTTTTAGTAATAAATGTTAGAAAAGAGTCGTAAAATTCCAGGAACTTAGTAGCGCTGCCCTTCGGTGGGCGGTACCAGACAGAAAGCACTGTTTTGTCCGCAAGCAGTGTAAGCACTTCGAAGTCAGACGTGATTAGGCATTAACGTTCAATTAGTTGACATTCGATATTTTCCTGAACCAGCACAGCAACACCGCCCCCTCTGGAATCACTTCGGTTTAAGTAGAATGTTTTGTAATGCTGCAGCCTAAAAACATCTTGGTCATTTGTGCACCATGTTTCAGTCAGCATGATTGCTGAAAATAAGAAATTAAATTCAGCAAACATCTCTTCTAAGGGGAATACCTTGTTTCTAACAGACCTGGCATTCAGGTGTATACATTTTACAGAAGCAGGTAATAATTTTGACACAACAGCGTTTACTTCACGTGGCAAGTAAAAGTGCGTGTCCATTACAGCCGTTCGAAGTCCTCGGTGTTCTTGACATGTACGGCTCTGGCTCCATCAGTTTTTCGCACCAGAACCTTGCCGTTTACATGCCAAACATAGCGATAACCCTTTTCTCTGGCCGCAGCCTTTATCGATCGAAGTAGTTCCCTATCATGCAGAGTCAAGTTTTCCTGAATGTACACACGTGGAGTGCTGTCTTTCAGCTTACTTTTATTTGTCAACCATGCATCTCTCGTCGTTTGTCTTGCAAATTGAGCTATTATACCGGGAATATTATCTCCTTTAGAGGGCAGCCTGTGAACGGAAACAACATCACATGGCGTAATGTGCGGAACCTCAAGTTTTTCAGCGACAGTGTTCAATGAAGTAATGAGGTCCTCACCCGGCACCGCTACAATTCCATGTACTTCCAAGTTTTGACGTCGACTTCGAAATTCGAGTTCATGCAGTTCTCGCTGGAGTTCCCTTTGCACGACGTCATTGTTATCATGAATTTGTTCCAGCTCTGCAACCCTCGCTTTCAGTGCCTTTATTTCGGTATCTTGCCGGTCTATTTTCTTTTCAAATTCATCAAACTTATCCGACATGAAGCCGATAGCTTGTTCCATTTTTTCAACGGTGACTTTCAAGGCAGGTAAGCATTCAAGACTTTGTTTGATAGATGCAAGAATAACTTTGATATCAGTGTCAGAGTTACCATCTTCACTAGAAATGGAACATTGTTCAGCGCGGCATGTCGGACAACGCCAATCTTTTCTGGAAGCTTCACTTTTGCCTTTGTAGGTTTTTTCGGTTAGTCCGGCGCATTTACCGAAGTGGTATTTGTGACCACATTCAGCGCACTTTACATTCGCTCCCTTATTGGCAATGGCCTTTTCACACGAAGGGCATGTGTCCGACATTGCACTAGCAGTCGTTTCGCGCGGATTACAAATGCAGACAGTAGTGACAGTGGCAGCAGCAGAAACCGCGGCAAGAACAAAGAATAACCGAGGAAAGTAAACCAGTGCATTTACCTGCAAATTCGCAAATGCAGAGTTACGATGCATACACGGTGCTGCTGCTGCTGCCAAATGGTCTCGTAGCCAAGGGACGGGGTTTATCTGGGGCTTGCAGTATCCTGGCGCTTGCGCAGTCAGGGGCACCGCAGAACAGGCGGCGAACGATGACGAAGGTAGGTGCTTCGAAGCAGTGCAGCAGGAATTGGGCACTTGTACTCCCTAGCCGGAGGCAGGAACAAGAACCCGTCTTGAGTGCAACCGCACGGCTGATCAGCAACCGCAAATTCGCAAATGCAGAGTTACGATGCGTACACGGTGTTGCTGCTGCTGCTGCCAAAACTTTGCTTGTTTACCAGAACTACGCTGATAATACATTCTAATAAAACCAGTTATTAACATATACCAGTCTCCAGTCAGTTCGCCTATAAAAGGGAGCTGGCAGGAAACGCTTTTCTTGGATACGTTAATGTGAGGTTGTGTGCAGTGCTCTTGACTAAGAAATTACCTGGCTTCCCGAAAAGAAAAGCCAATTTCTCGCAGTCAAAAGAATTATAAACAGAAAAATACTTTGAGAATTGTAATATATCTTCATTGGAATACAAAGCAGATAACATAGTGAACAAGTCCTAGTCAAGATAATTATGTATACTGACTGGATTCAGGAAGCATAAAAAACAGGCAAAATGTAGTAACAACAGAAATAATAACATTTTCTAATTTGAAAGGAAATATTAAAGGGCAAAAACACGAGTAACGAGAAAAGGAAATTGATTGCCGTTCAAGTGGCCATGACCCCCTACTAAGGCGTGACGACCGGTCCATCTCTCTCTGCATCCTCGACGGAAACGACGCATACAGATTCTCAATGAAACTGTGTTCATTTTGGAGGTGCATCCATTCTTTTTCTACAGCGCCCCATAGTTCATCAGCGGATGATCTGTGCAATCCTTTTTTGTATAGCCTTATCTTCATTCTACCCCTGAGGCCCACCTGAAACACCGCACCCCTCGCATGTTCAGGAGCTCCTCAAAAATCTTTGCAGTGTGGACAGGTGACAGATCTTGTTGGAACAGGAAAAGACCCTTCCAATGCGTAAGGGATCTTGACATCATCAAGGATGTCGCAATACCTTGCTGATGTCAGCGGTCCTTCAATACGGCGCAAAGCGCCAAGTCAATCTCAGGACATTGCGCCCCCAACATTGACTGCAGTGCGGCCGCTTGATGCAACTTTCTGCACCTAAAGGGGGGGTCATTGTTGGCGTTGACAGGGCGCCACATGCGTTGCTTTTGGTCCTAGCGGGTTGCGAAGTTAGACTCGTTGGAAAAAAGTACAGTTTTCCAATCGTCCGTGGTCCAGGAGACGTGTTCGGTCGCTAAGTTAAGACACACCATCTCGTTTGCCTCGGAGAGACGCAGCTTCTGGGCTGCAATGAGGCTCTTAAGTTTTCCTTCCCCTAGTCGTTTTTTTGTAGCGTGAGCTATACTGGCCAAGGTTGAGCAGTTTCGCGTGGCTCCTGGAGAGCCGTGCTGCGCATGCGCGAGGAGCAGTGACGTCACACGGCGCACAGCTGGCGCGCTGGGCGGTTGCCCGGCGTTTGTGCTGGGTTTTTGCCAGTGTGGTATAGCCATGGAGAAGGAGAGCGAAATTCCTGCTCAGTGACGCAGAAGAGCGGAGAAGCTTAACTCATCGGATCCTGAAGTAGTTGCCTGGCAATTAGCGGTTAAGCGTAGGAAGAACGAACAGACGAAGGCTAAACGTGCTGCGGAGACACCGGAGCAATGGGAGGAACGTCGAGCAAAGCGGTGTCGCCAGGAGGCTGAGCGACGTGCCCGACCATAGCAGCAGCAACAGCAAGATGTCGTCAATGAAGTCAAGGCTCGCCGATTGACTGACTATACTGTGAAACTTAGCGAAAGCGCCAGTGCGACTCAGACCTTCAAGGCGGACTTCGCAAACAATCTGTTTGGATATGTGTGCAACGTGTGTGAAAGACTGTGGCACATGAAAGACTTGACGCCGGTATCTAGTGCCATGCGTGAAACGTTGAGTTTAGCGGCGCCGCCTGAGTGGGGTGAAACCATGGCGTGGGTTTGTACAACGTGCAAGAACTTTCTCGTTAAGCACAAGATTCCACTCTTTAGCGTTACCAATGGGTATCGTTACCCGCCCATGCCATCAGGTCTACCGGTTCTGAACGATGTGGCCGACTTAGCTCACGCTACGTATATCCTGGCATAGCCGAGCTAGGCCACTGCTAATCTGTATTTTCGACACGCTTGCAGACGCACCAGTGCCAGCACCGATCTCCTTGGCAGTGCTGAAGGGGCTTGCCTGCGCGGCGTTGAGGGTATCCACGTCCTGAGCAGCAGTCGTTGCACGAGGTTTAAGAAGAGCGTCGCTGATGCGGCTTTCTTCCCTATAAACTTGGATGATACGATTGACAATCTTATTCGTCCTCCCCGTCATCTGAGCTATTGGGCGTTGAGTATATTGCTTCAGGGACAGTGGAACTATTCGCAGGCGCTCAGTGTTTCGCATTTGGCACATTTTCCCAAGTGAAGAACGTATTAGTGTTTCATTGTGCGCACTACATGCAGCCACTTACACACAATAGGGTGCACGGCGCATCAGTCCGGAATTCCCCATTAAATAAAATGAAGCAAACACAAAGAGCCAGGTTAGATGTCACCTGTATTGTGAAGCTCGACTTGTCGAACACGAAGTTTGGGCGTCAAGCCAGGGCGGAAGTTATGATTTTCGAAGCTAATATCACCGCAGGGCAAAAAGGAGGGTGAGCATGAAAGCAACCAAGTGGAGGCGATGCGCACTCGCAGGAACAGCCAGACTCTCCCCTGATAACTCGAAAACATGTCACGATTGGCGCCACTGTTCAACCTTACAGGGTGCTTGGCCATGCGCTCACGGGGGGGTGAATCTTCCTATACCTCCCGTAGGTTCTCGTATAGCAAACACTCAGTCGACGGTACCGCCAAGGTGCACTTCAGTTAAACGGCCCTAGCGGACGAATGATGGTACTACGGCGGAGATAAAAAAGAAAGAAAAGCGGCGCGATTTTTTTTACTCCTTTTTTCGCTGTAGCACTTTTTTTCTTCCTTTTTTATGATAACGTTGCTCCGCTCGCTTCTCCTTTCCCTCATGACTTTTCTATCCCTCCTCGCATGTTTCGTCTCCCCTCCCCTCATGCTTTGCGCAGGGCTTTTTTTCTTACTTCTTTAGCTGTCCACGGTGCGATCTTTTTTTTTTCCTTGGCGCGGGCGTTATCAGACGCACCGCCGGACCGAAGCACGCGCTGCTCTCCTGTCCGGCCATGCCACGCGTTACACTGTGCATTCATGCTTGTGCGCAGTGTTCTTTTTTTGCGTTTTCATGCACGCAATATCGCTTATTATGATCACGCAAGTATGTGCCCAAATTATATTTAAAAAATAATTCCACTTGCAACACAACAGTTCTTTGGAAGCACTTTATTGTGTTCGTTTGCGAAAACCAGAATTGGAGCAGACAGTGCAACGCACTATACATAGAATGCAACAAAACGCGGATGGTGTTTCATGTACGCACATGTAAAAAACATTTATTGTAATTGCTCTAATGGCCAATATGCAGAATAGCTTCTCCCGCCCTGCTTGTCGCTCGATCCATGAAATCCACCTCCGTGAAGTACGATGAGCATATCCTGCAGTTGTTAACCGTATCTCTGGGCAAACCCATTAGGTCTGTCCTTCCAGCGTACAAAACTGACAAAACTGAGCTCGTTTCGTGTTGCGGCATAGTACTAGTTGTGATATATCAACCTTAGTTCTCAGAAACGCATTTTTAAATGAGGGCGACCAATTAGCTAGAAATAATTACAAAGTGCACACCTACGCACGTGTTCCTTGCGATACACAGGTGGTACTATATTTATCAGGAGCGTTATGTTCGCTGCTTGTGGCATAACGATTTACTGCATCGTTGTGGTGTTTTCAAATCAGCTAGCTCCTGCCTCACCACCAGACAGCCATGTACGACTGCGCACAATTACTATCACAAATAAAAACCGGGAAGTAAACTGCAAAGTGCTCACCTGTTGTCTTTAAGGATGCAGTAGTATTTCACGTCGCATGGCTCACTTTGTCTTGATGTGGTCGTACACCACCGAACCATACACGAACAGCGACAGCTGCAAGACATTGCGGAAAAAAAGCCGACAAACGTGCAATGGTAGGGTACCACGCGGACCACACTGCTAACGAGGAAGGCGAAAACCGCAAAACTGGCCGCATAATACCAGAAAAAAAAATTGCTGCCGTTTTGGCTGTTATCAGCACGGCCTACGGCGAGCGCGGGCCACGCCGCTGATAGTTGAAGGCGAGAGAGAAACAATAAAGTAGAAAGAGGGTTGACAAGAAAAAAAAAAGGAAAAGTGTTTTTTGTTTCACATCCATTTCAAGGATGGCGCTGCAATTCGCGCGGACAGAAAACCAGCGGAGTTTCCGAGGCCTGCCGTGGCATCGTCATATTAAAGCCAAATAGGCATGCAGCGCGGCCCTGGCGGCGGGAAGCGAACGCACACGGTAGGAACTGGAAAAAGGAAGCGATGAGCAGGAACCTGGCTAGGGTGACTAGAATTGGGAGGTGTGAAATGCGGCCACGGAAACCGGTCCCCAAAGCACGCCGGTGCCGCAAGGGGCGCGTACTGCGTAGCGCTGCTCGCGCCTGAGGAATCGCACACGCGCTACTTTGCGTGCATCAGTTTTGAGCATTAAGTGCTCTTTTTTTCTGTGCTTGTGCACTAACATATGGCACACACTAATCGTGCAGCTTGTTAGTCTTCTCCAACGTCCGTGAAAGCATGCGCGTTGAGAGGGAATTGGAGTCAGACGTGGCGTGTACCAATGAGAAACTGGATTTGATGACGCAGTTCGACGCGGCACAAAAGCACCTGATTTAGAAGCGAAAGTATATCAGAGCTACACACATTTAGATCATGTTAGGCTCCTCCTTTCAGATCAGCAACAGCTGATTGCGAGGGCCCAGGACGCGGCCAGAGCTCAAGGCATTCTGGAATGAGGACGCCTCTGCATTGACATAATAAAGATGTTTATTCTCTCTCTCTCCTCCTTTCAGGTGCAGAAATGTCACAACACGGAAGTTTTTTCTTTCCACGATGTAAACACTTGGCCAAGCATTGAATGCACCGCCTTTTTTTTTCTTTGTGGAACTATGATCCGCTGAAACATTAACTAATCAATAGTGGGAATGAAATGATAAATTAGCTTTATGAATTATAGTTACAGCTACAGAAAAATTAACCAAACTTTTACCTCAGGAAAAAGCTTTATTCCACACTCTATTCATAACTTTTCCAGATAGCAGCTTAGCATTAACTTTAATTTCAAAGTACTTTGGTGTCTTGCAGTCTTTCCCATCACAATTATGAATCGCTACAACCAATTCAAACCAGTCTTCAATGCTTATTCTTATTGTTAAAAGATTGCCTGCCCCCGCAGGGGCGTCTGCGTAAGCAGGCGTTTGGTATGTTGCGACACCACGGACCCGAGCACATGGGGGTTGGACCCTCCCGCGTGTAGCTATGCGTGGCTTAGCCGTGTCTGGGGAAAGGGGGATCCTGGGGGTTGAGCCGATGCCGGGTGTTCGGACCTCTAAGGCCCCCGGCAGAGGCAACACACCTCTTGGGCCTCTGCTTCACATAGACGGCACTTCCAGATTGACCCACCTGGAGGAAATCGGTAGTCGCCTTTTCCTGTCCCCCTCTCCAATCTTTTGTCTTTCTCTCTCACTTTTCCAACTGTCCTGTCTTCTACTCACTTCCAAATTTCCAGGCGGCAAGGGTTAACCTGGTGTAGCTATCCAACCTTGGGTATTTTATATTAGGTTATAGCGGTGATGCATGGCTGGCGTCTGCAAGTATTCTAAACTTGTAGCGTCCCCTTGTTGGGTTCGGTGGTGGGTGGCTACCATCGCCGCCGAATTTTCCATTTTTACGTGGCAAATGCTTTTCCCACACTACCTGATCGCTCCCTGAAAAGGGGGCGCACCGATGAAAAGTTTTAATTTCTTTTTGAAACTGCACCAGTCTTTCCCGAAGTATCACGTCATACACAGCCAGCACGAAACTAGGACAGTCCGAATGATCTCGCCATTTGTTGTAGCCAAATGTCTCACTGAAGCAATAGGCCCAGGTTATAAAGTAACGAAGATGGGAAGCGGCGATCTTCTTCTAGAAGTTCGCGACACACCACAGTACGACAAGCTTTCGAAACTTGTGGCGTTTGGAGACATCCCCGTGTCTGTGGGCGCCCACAGGTCGATGAACACAGTGCGCGGTGTCGTCTCAGAAGATGATCTCCTTGAACTAAGTGAAAGCAAACTACTTGAAGGATGGCAAGACCAGAACGTAGTCAAGGTGCAGAGGATAACACTAAGGTGAGATGACACGCAAATACCTACCAAGCATATTATCATTACTTTCGGAACTAGCAATCTACCAGAATCAATTGAAACCGGCTACTGCAAGCTTCGTGTCAGGCCATACATCCCAAATCCGCGTCGATGCTTCAAGTGGCAGCGTTTTGGGCATGGGTCGCAAAACTGCCGAGGGCGCGCTACTTGTGCTAAGTGTAGTTCAAATGAACACGCTTCTGACATCTGCACTTCAGCAACCTGCTGTGCCAACTGTGAAGGAGATCACCCCGCCTACTCGCGATCGTGCCCCTCGTGGAAAAAAAGAAACAAATTATAGAACTGAAAGTCAAACTGAACCTATCTTTCCCAGAGGCACGTAGGCATTTCTATCTCCACAACCAGTCCAGTCCTTCATACACCGATCTGGCGCGCCGGAGGGCAGTGCCACATCTTTCAGTGGCTGCCCAAGTCACACGGAGTGTGACGGCGGTCACGCCATCAGCCCCCCCGGCTGGAGCAGCCAGCGCTGTTCCACCCCCTGCCAAGGAGGTCCAGCAGACCCGTGGGCCTGCTGGACCCAGGGCCACTGCCCGCGCAGTTCGGCCTGAAACCCGCGCGAACGTCCCCGTTGAGCGGGCACTATCCACCGCCTCAGATGAGGTGATGGACACAAACGGACCACCGGCGTCTCAGATGCCCAAAGAACGGTGCAGCTCCCTGGAGCGCACAGGGAAGAAAGGAAAACCACGCATCACGGGGCCTGGAAAGGTCTCGTGAACTAACTTTTATCTTTCTGTACACACATCACTAACTTCTTTTCCATTATGGATACCCAAGTATTACAATGGAACGTGAGAGGACTTCTACGTAATCTTGACGATGTTAAAGAACTCCTCCGCAAATTCAGTCCAAAGGTGATGTGTGTACAAGAAACACACCTAAAATTAACACAGACAAACTTTTTGAGGCAATATGTCGCTTTCCGCAAAGACAGCGACGACGCTCTCGCCTCGTCAGGAGGTGTGGCTGTAATGGTCGATAAGGGCGTTGCATGTCAGCAATTAAGCCTCCGAACGTCCCTTGAGGCAGTTGCTGTCCAAGCAGTGTTGTTTGGTAAACTAGTCACAATTAGCTCCATCTACATTCCCCCTTCCTATCAGCTTGCCAGAACACAATTTCAGAGCTTCATCGATGAACTTCCTCCGCCATACTTAGTCGCTGGTGATCTTAATGCTCATAGCCCCCTGTGGGGCGACTCTCGTTGCGATTCGCGAGGGCGCCTTATGGAAAATTTTCTGTTTTCTTCAGGTGAATGTTTATTGAACACGAAAGAACCTACATACTACAGTATTACACATAACACATACTCGTCCATAGGCTTAAGCATAGTGTCGAGCACACTAATGCCATACCTGGAGTGGTCCGTTCTCAAGAACCCCTATGGAAGCGACCACTTCCCAATTATGTTGAACTCAACGAAACGAGATGGATGCTTGTCACCACCTCCTCGATGGAACGTGGACTCGGCGAACTGGGAACTGTTCCGAGAGCTAACACACTTGGGCTGTGATGACATTGTTGCTCTTAACGTAGACGCCGCCGTAGCATATCTAACTGGTTTTATTATTGACGCTGCTACAAAATGTATTAAACAAACTAGCTGACTGGCTCAGAAGCGCCGCATTCCTTGGTGGAACGAAGAATGTCGTAAATCGCGCAAAAATCAAAACAAAGCTTGGGGATTGCTTCGCGATTCTCCTACTGCCGAAAATCTTATTAATTTCAAACAGGTTAAATCGCAAGGCAGGACACGTCAACGTGCAGAGAGAGAGTTGGGAGAGGTACATTTCTGGTGTAAATTCCTACACAGACGAGGCAAAAGTATGGAACAGGGTGAATAAATTAAAGGGCTGTGAGACGAACCCGCTGCCCTTAGTGAGCACCCAAAGAATGAATTGCCTGGAGGATCAGGCAGATTGTCTGGGCGAACACTTTGAATATGTCTCCAGTGCATCTCAATACACACAAACATTTCTGAGGTTCAAAGAGCGCGCAGAGCAGCAGCCCCTCGATTGGAAATGTGCCCGAAATGAACATTACAACTGCCCCTTTAGTTTAGCTGAACTTAAAGCTTCGCTCGCTTGTTGTAACGGCTCGGCACCAGGTGCTGACCGTATCATGTATGAAATGATCAAGCACCTACACCCTGAAACACAAAAGACACTCCTCTCTCTTTTTAATGTCATGTGGGCTGCTGGTTCCATTCCATCTTCTTGGAAAGAAGCTATAGTAATCCCCATACTTAAACAGGGCAAGGACCCGTCCTTACCTAGTAGCTACAGACCCATTGCTTTGACAAACTGTCTGTGCAAGCTCTTCGAAAAGATGATTAACCAGCGCCTAATCTGTGGCCTAGAAAGCAACGGAATACTAGATCCTTACCAATGTGGCTTCCGAGAAAGTAGGTCGACTACAGACCACCTTATCCGCATCGAGGCAATCATAGGGATGCCTTTATACACAAACAGTTTTTTCTTTCCGTATTTCTTGATTTAGAGAAAGCATATGACACCACATGGCGCTTCGGTATTATCTGAGATCTTTCGGCTATGGGTGTCCGCGGCAACATGTTGAGCACTATCCAAAGCTACTTTTCTAACCGTACCTTTCGTGTAAGGGTGGGCGAGGCCTTGTCTAGGTCTTTCACCCAGGAAACTGGTGTCCCGCAAGGCGGTGTGCTTAGCTGTACACTGTTTACTGTGAAAATGAATTCTCTTCGCACGGCTATTCCACGAACGATGTTCTACTCTGTATATGTAGATGATGTCCAGATTGGTTTTAAATCGTGCAACTTTGCTGTCTGCGAATGACATGTCCAGCATGGCTTAAATAAAGTGGCTAAATGGGCTGATGAAAACGGTTTTAGGTTGAGCCCACAGAAAAGCACATGCGTCCTTTTCACTAATAAGAGAGGAATAGTACCAGACCCTGCTATTGAGCTCTCTGGTACCACATTACCTGTATGCAAAGAGCACAAGTTTCTCGGCATCATATTGGACTCGAAACTCACATTCGTTCCGCACATCAAATACTTGAAGGTTAAGTGCCTGAAAACAATGAACTTATTGAAGCTGCTGTAGCGTACAACATGGGGCAGGGACAGGTACTGCATTTTAAACTTGTATAACTGCCTTGTCGGCTCACGACTTGACTACGGCGCGATAGTTTATCAGTCTGCTGCACCCAGTGCTTTAAGAATGTTGGATCCTGTTTACCATTTAAGAATCCGCCTCGCGACTGGGGCCTTCAGGACAAGACCCGTACAAAGCCTTTATGTGGAAGCAAACGTGTAGTCACTCCACCTTCAGAGGACTTATGGCAGCTTTACATATTTCCTTAAAATAAATTCAAACCGTACACATCCTACCTATTTTACCATAAACGATACCACATGTGCCACACTATTTAATAATCGACCAACAGCGAAGCAGCCCTTCTCGCTACGCGTGAGAAAGCTCAGTGAAGAAATGGGTGCTGCACTACTTGAACATTGCCTAATGCCTCCAGCAAAGCTGCTACCGCCGTGGCAGTGGCAGCTGGTTGAATGTGACACATCGTTTATTGAAGTGACAAAACACCCGCCAGATGCACACATTCAAATGCACTTTTTAGAACTAAAGTCGAAATACTCTTGCCCTGAATTTTACACAGACGCATCAAAGTCACATGCTGGCGTTTCCTATGCGGCAGTCCGTCCTTCTCGGAATTCGATGTACTTTATCCCCACACAAGCATCTTTACGGCAGAGGCCTATGCAGTACTGTCGGCGGTGAAACACATTGATAGATTGAAACTCTAAAAGTCTGTAATGTTTACCGACTCTTTAAGCGTTGTCAAAGCGTTAATGATGCCGCAAAAACATAAACACCCTGTAATCATCAACCTCTACTCACTGATCTGCTCCGTTTATGCATCTAAACAACAAATCATAATATGCTGGGTGCCTTGGCATAGAGACATCGACGGTAATGTTCTTGCCGACCAAATGGCCACATCAATAACATCGCACGCTATTAATCCTACCGCTGGTGTCCCTGTAACAGATTTGAAACCTTTCTTGCGCAAGAAACTGCGAAGCTGTGATGTGTTTCGTTGTCACTGATCTCGGAGGCGTGCGGGTGTTAGAAGAGATGGAGAAGGAAGAAGGATGGCGACACAGCAAACAGATTTTTTAATAACACGCACACTCAAAACCAAAACTAAAAATCAAGCACACTACGAAACACATCACAATTGGCGAGCCTGCCAGGATCCGGTCCCGGATTCTATCCAGCCCAGTCACTGATACTCGGGAGTTGCAGAGATGGATTGGGAGGCGATATCGGCCACTATTCGCAAGCAGAAGCTCAGCAAGGAGCAGGGCCTCAAATTAATCGATGAGGAAAGGAAGCGCGTAGAGGCCGCTCGATTAGCAGAACTTGCTGCAGTTAAGAAAGCTTATGAGGAAAGAAAACAACGCCTAGAGAAAGAGATAAAGATGCTACAAGAGAAAGCTCAGGCATCGGAAAGGAGAGAGCGTGAGGCTGAGCTTAAGATTGAGAGTAGGCCCGCTAGTGTAGCAGAGCTGGCGGACAGCAGAAATTTGTCAGAAGACGTTGGCAGAGTAGATAGCGCCCGTGACGACCCAGAGGAGAAGCCCTCGACTACAGAACCCTTGATTAAGAAAGACAGTGATATGAGGATGGGCGAGATTCCGATAGAGATTGGCGTAAGCGAGGAGCAGAGAGCGGTAACGAAAGTAGCTTCACCTCGTAACGACATGGGGTTTGTAATGGAAAATGATTCCAAGAATCGCCAGGCACCAGAAATGACGAGCCAGTCAAACTCCGAGAGAAACGAGAAAGAGGATAGAGGCCCTAGTCACCTAAAAAGTGCAAAGCGTGAAGGTAGGAGGAAAACTCCCAGTAGATGGAAAAGAAAACGGCGTGTTAAAACGCAGATGCATGAGAAGAGGCGGACGTCAAGGAAAAGGATTAAGAGGCCAGAGTTAAAGCAGAGCCATTCCAAGCAGTACGAGCGATATGCAGGTGTAAGAAAGAAAAGGAAGCTAGAGCTAAAGCACAGGCATTCCAAGCTGCACGAGAAATGTGCCAGAGCAAGAAAGGGAAGGAGGCAGGCCGTACGTAGAGAAGCGTGGGAGCTGGTATTATCGACGTGGTTCCGGGCCAGGAAGGTCGCATCGCCAGCACCGCACTGGCGACGGGAGACTTGGGGGTCTGGCCGAGTCCGTGACGTTGGCCGTCCACGGTGTGGCCGTCGACCTCGGCAAGTTCGGGCGAGGCTCGAGCAACGAGGACGAACTCCGTAAGAACGACTTTCTTGCATCGCCACAACAGTAGGCCAGTGATGCCAGACTTTGGGGTAGGAAAGGCCTAGGACTAACGTAGGCAAAGTTAAGGGCAGGTTTATTAGTTCATTAGGCTGCATTTTTGTTAGCGTTTATTTATTCATTGTGTTTTAGTTCAGTGTGTATTTGAGTTTTTGGTTTGAGGTTTTTGAGTTCGCGTGTAAATAAAATCTGTTTGCTGTGTCGCCATGCGTCTTCCCTATCCATCTCTCATAACACCCGCACGCCCCCGAGATAAGTGACAACAAAAAACATCACAATTGGCGAGCCTGCCAGGATCCGTTCCCGGATTCTATCTAGCCCAGTCACTGATACTCGGGAGTTGCAGAGATGGATTGGGAGGCGATATCGGCTACTATTCGCAAGCAGAAGCTCAGCAAGGAGCAGGGCCTCAAACTAATTGAGGATGAAAGGAAACGCGTAGAGGCCGCTCGATTATCAGAACTTGCCGCAGTTACTAAAGCTTACGAGGAAAGAAAGCAGCTCCAGGAGAGAGAGATCCAAGTGCTGCGAGACCAGTTACAGGCATTAAAAAGGAAAGAGAGTGACGCCGAGTTAAACATAGAGAGTAGGCCCACTAGCGTAGTAGAACAGCCTGACGTCAGAAAGATGCCAGAGGAAGTTGGCACAATAGAGCAGCCTGAAAGCAGAGGGACGTCAGAAGACGCAGAAAGAGTAGATAGCGCCCGTGATGGCGTAGAGGAAAGGCTCTTGACTAGAGAACCCTTGAGTAAGAAGGACTATGACATGAGGATGGGCGACATCCCGACCGAGGTTTGTGTAACCAAGGAGCCGAGGGTTGTAGAGGAAGAAGTAGGATTATCAACGTGGTTCCGGGCCAGGAAGGTCGCATCGCCAGCACCGCACTGGCGACGGGAGACTTGGGGGTCTGGCTGAGTTCGTTGTCACTGATCTCGGAGGCGTGCGGGTGTTAGAAGAGATGGAGAAGGAAGAAGGATGGCGACACAGCAAACAGATTTTTTAATAACCCGCACACTCAAAACCAAAACTAAAAATCAAGCACACTACGGGAAGAAAGACTAATCAAGATACAAACTAATGTACAAAGCCTAATATACAAAACGTTCTACTTGGCGCCTATGCGCGTCCGTGGCGGCTAACTCTTCCGAGTCAGGCAACCCTGTCTTATTTCTGCGACGCTACAAATAAGAGTCACCTTGCTGCGTTCGTCGTTGCACGTTTGTCCGAGTCCGAAGCTCGTCGGCCCTTTTCTTCTAGCAGTAGGTGTACTCGTTGATGCTTTTGCCTTGCCGTCGGCGCGTCGTCTCTTTATCGGTAGGGAGCTCGCGGTGCTTCATCGGTGCTGCGCTCGTCGGCTCGTCCGCAATGGCGGTCGCCGTAGCCTAGGCCCACCTGCCTAGGCCTAGCGTCGGGACGCGTCCCCACTCCTTCAAGAGTGCTGACGTGGCGTCCTGAGGAGGATCAATCGTGCCGGTCTGCCGCAGAAGGGGGAGCCTCTCTGGGGTGCCTGGTCCTGCCGTGAGAAGCTGCAGCTCGTCCAGGAGCCTCGCCCGAACTTGCCGAGGGTCGACAGGCCACGCCTTGGACGGCCAACGTCACGGACTCGGCCAGACCCCCAAGTCTCCGTCGCCAGTGCTGTGCTGGCGATGCGACCTTCCTGGCCCGGAACCACGTCGATAATCCCCAGACAGCGCCGTTCATCCCTCGATTACGGCTCGGCTCACGCGCCTCGCGCTGCTCGCGCGGTTCAGAACGCTCCGCTCACATCGTCTTTGTCTTCTTTATGGCGCCTCCGGCGTCTTACTCATGACATGGCTCCCCTTTTTAAGAGTTTTTTCTCAAAAAACTGCTTCTGTCCGTCTTCTTCTTGGTGGCGAACTGGACTCTTGTGACTTGGGTGCCTTTCTGTGCGTCGTCTTCGCTTACACTCATCACCACACTTCACTGCACTATCGCGCACATTTCACTGTTTGCACTGTTCACAACACTCATGAGGTTCATTGTTTGCACCACTTCAAATATGTACATTTGTTTTGTACGCGTTATGTTCTCACTGATTAGTCAATCCATCGCCCTACTCATGTAATCTGCCCCCACGTTCTGTCGTCCCTTAATATCTTCTATGTGGAAAGTAAGGCTCCCTCTCATTATATCTGTTATACGTCGGCTTAGCTTTATATGCACGGGCTCCTCTGTTAAACACTGCATCTCGCTCCGCCCAACTTCTATTTGCTCGGGTAGGTCTGAAAATCCTTCCTCGACCTTGTTCTCTGCCTGGGGCCTGCCACTGCTTGTATCGCATCTCGTGTATCCTCCTTGGGCTCGACTCGTTCCCGTTCCCAACTTGTGCCCCACAAATTCCCTAGTCTTGTAGCCTATCTCACACTTGGTTGGCTCTATCGTCAATCCTATGTCCTTGTCATCGGCCATCGCCAAACAAACACCAGTCTTCTCCTCGTTTTTCCCCTTAGCCATCGCCTTTTGGCATACGTCACATGCTTTTACATATCGTTTCACGTCACTCTGCACTCCCAGCCAAAAGAACTCTTCTGTTATTTTTTGTAACGTGTCTTTGATTCCCTGGTGACCTGCCGTTACACTATCATGCCCTAACTTCAGTACTTTATTCCTCAGTTTCTTCGGGACCATCGACTGTAATACTTCCCTACCTGAACTAAATATACATCTCCGGTACAATAAATCATTCTTCTTTATAAACTCCGCTACTGTCCGACTCCTTTTCCTTTGCACCCGTTCTCCTATCTTCTGTTCACACTTTCTTATCGACTCATCCTTGTTCTGCAATTCTCTAAATTCTTCTACAGTTATATTTAACCCCTTCACGGCCGTAACCTGCAATGCTGGCAAAGGTTTGATGCCCTTGCTACTTGCTCGTGTTTGTACTACAGCGGCTACGTCTGTGTCTTGCATTTCCACCTTTTGCGCTTCTAAGCGTTCCTTCTCTTCTACGTCCTTCTCGGTCCTCTTCCAATTTGGGTCGGGGTCATCTGCTTTCCTCGCTCCCGGTACATTTCCCACAATCAAATCGTAGAGGGGATCTTCTACACATCTAGCTGTGACTAGTCCTCTATAGAAGGGTGTCGATATTTGTATCTGTGCCTCTGGCAGATACTTGACTGACTTGTCTACCAAGATCACTGGTTTAAAGTATCCGGTCATGCTTTCGTGCGGCACTAAACTTTTCCTCACTATAATTGTATTTGTTCCTGTGTCTCTCAGCACTGTAACTTTGTGCCCTTCTACCTCGCCTTCCACTAAAGGCATGTTCTGTCCTCCCTGTCCATCCTCTCTTGTGCTCATAATGCATGCAGTCTGATCCATGTAACTAGTCCTGCATTCATCTGCTCTGTGACCTTTCTTTTGGCACAACTGACGAACTACCGGTGCTTCGTGACGATTATCTCTCACTCGACAGTTCATCGCTACATGACCCAGCCGACTACATAGGAAACACCTCTGCGGTCCCCTTGGTCTGTTCATTTGTCCTTGATTCCTCATCTCCTCTACCGCTGCTGCGTGTGTATCTTTATCACTCTTTCCCAAATTCTTCAACCCTTGTGCTTCTACGAACTGTTCGGCTTGTTCGGCCATCTGCTTTACTGTTTGCAACTTTCTTTCTTTGAGAAATATTGCCAAACTGTTACTGCACCTGGCCAGAAATGTTCACCTACGACTTTGTCACGAACTGCTTCATACGTTTTGTCAGTCTCTGAAAGCTCTATCCACCTTTCAAAGTAGTTAGTTAGTCGGCACGCAAACTGTTTGCCTGTCTCCGAGTCTTCTGGCTTGCATGAGCGAAACTTCTCTCGAAACCCTTCTGCCGTCAACCTGAATCTCTGTAATAAAGTATTTTTCACCTTGTCGTAGTCTAGTGATTCTTCAGCTGACATACGCCCATATATACTCAACGCTTCACCCACCAAACATAGGCTTAAGGCGTTAGCCCACTCGCTCTTCTCCCAGCCTTGCCCGACCGCTATTCTCTCGAACCGATGCAATATGCATCTAAGTCGTCCCTTCGCTCGTCAAAAGGAGCCATTAATTTTCTAGGGCAAATTCGCTTTGGTCTGGAAGCAGCTGAGTCGGATGACGCCGATCCGGGTGAACTTGTGCCTTCGCGAGAACCCGCGCCCATCTCCGCTAGTCTTATCTTGAGTTCTAGAATTTCCTTTTCGCTTTTGTGCTGTTGTTCACGCTCTACGCGTGCTCGTTCATGCTCCTTCTCTTTCTCTTGTCGAGTGTACTCGAAGAATGTCATCGCCTCATCCTTAGACATATTCAAATCCTTTGCTATTGCCGCCAAACGCTCCCACTCCATCTTTGCTACTGCCGAGTATCGGTGACTGGGCTAAGATAGAATCGGGAACGGATCCTGGCAGGCTCGCCAATTGTGATGTGTTTCGTTGTCACTGATCTCGGAGGCGTGCGGGTGTTAGAAGAGATGGAGAAGGAAGAAGGATGGCGACACAGCAAACAGATTTTTTAATAACACGCACACTCAAAACCAAAACTAAAATCAAGCACACTACGGGAAGAAAGACTAATCAAGATACAAACTAATGTACAAAGCCTAATATACAAAACGTTCTACTTGGCGCCTATGCGCGTCCGTGGCGGCTAACTCTTCCGAGTCAGGCAACCCTGTCTTATTCTGCGACGCTACAAATAAGAGTCACCTTGCTGCGTTCGTCGTTGCACGTTTGTCCGAGTCCGAAGCTCGTCGGCCCTTTTCTTCTAGCAGTAGGTGTACTCGTTGATGCTTTTGCCTTGCCGTCGGCGCGTCGTCTCTTTATCGGTAGGGAGCTCGCCGGTGCTTCATCGGTGCTGCGCTCGTCGGCTCGTCCGCAATGGCGGTCGCCGTAGCCTAGGCCCACCTGCCTAGGCCTAGCGTCGAGACGCGTCCCAACTCCTTCAAGAGTGCTGACGTGGCGTCCCGAGGAGGATCAATTGTGCCGGTCTGCCGCAGAAGGGGGAGCCTCTCTGGGGTGCCTGGTCCTGCCGTGAGAAGCTGCAGCTCGTCCAGGAGCCTCGCCCGAACTTGCCGAGGTCGACGGCCACGCCTTGGACGGCCAACGTCACGGACTCGGCCAGACCCCCAAGTCTCCCGTCGCCAGTGCGGTGCTGGCGATGCGACCTTCCTGGCCCGGAACCACGTCGATAATCCCCAGACAGCGCCGTTCATCCCTCGATTACGGCTCGGCTCACGCGCCTCGCGCGCTCGCGCGGTTCAGAACGCTCCGCTCACATCGTCTTTGTCTTCTTTTATGGCGCCTCCGGCGTCTTACTCATGACAGAAGCCACTGGCAACGCTTGTGGGATGCGGAAACAAATAATAAGCTTCACTTGATTAAGCCACAGTTAGGTTTCTGGCCCTCTGCATCAAAAACACGACGAACTGATGTCCTATTCTGTCGCCTCAGAATAAGACACACATATGGTACCCACAATTTTCTATTGAATGGTAATGATCCTCCAACCTGTGGTAGATGTGGCAAAAGGCTCACCGTTCATCACGTCCTCCTGGAGTGTAGGGAAGCCAAGAGAGAGAGGAAGAAACATTTTCCTCTGGCACACTGCTGTTCTATCCCTCTCCATCCCACTATGTTTCTTGGTAAAGAACCGCTTTTTAATACCAAAGCAGTCCTCGCTTTTTTGAGCGATGTAGTCCTACATGTTATAAGCCCAGTAAATACGTAACGCATGCTCTCTCCAGAGGATGCCGCCGCGATAAGAGTACAGCATAGCACATGCCTCCAGGCCCTTGCACTTCAAGGGCTGTCTAGGCAGTAGTGCGTTTTGAAAATTCCCGCCCGTGACTTATTTTAGTATATCATCCTTTCACAATGCATCTCTCGTGTCCATAGCACACTCCATTAGTCATTGCCATAATCTTATTACCTACCGATTTTATGCACCTTACAGCGACTGTTTTTAGGCCCCTTTACGGCCATGCCACATCTGTTTATCCACACCTTATAATTCACTATTCATACCACTGACAAGCCATTATCGCCTTGGCGCTCTTTGACCACATCTGGCCCTTGCGCCAATAAACTCCAACAATCATCATCATCAAAAGATTGCCTGCTCCTTTACAGAAACATTTAGACCCGTTACAAGTCACTGGCTGCTGGTCTCAAAATTGTGCATACATTTTCTCTGCACAAAGAAAAATTGAATTAACACATTCATGCAGGAACAAGTTTATTTGAAGTTTGCAGCACAAAGCAATCTACAGAACACAGGGCTTAACTTGCTTGGCTTTCTTTTCGTCCTTCTTTTGGTTGACTCCCTTCAAAAATAAATGAACCCGTGTTAAACAATAAAAGCGAACAACAGATTGCATTAGTGTGAACGCATGCTCACTGCAGCCGACCTGTGATGCCTGCCCAATCTTTCGCCACATGTCTGCAACAGACTTGGCGTGGAGGCGAGCTGTGCTGAGTTAGTTACGTTCTCGAGACTCTGTATCAAGTTGTACAGTGTATGTGATGGATAAATGAGTCCACCAAGGTCTCACTGCAGAGAGGCATCTGCCGGCAGAGTTGGGGGCACATTTTCTTTGCTGACGAGGCAAGCTGCCTTGCATTGTTCACAATTGATGCGCAGTCTGCTTCCTTGCCACGTAGCCCGCTATGTAATACACTAGGCGGGCATCACTTTTTTCGGCGACGTAGGAAATGTGGTCCACAGATATTTCCACTGCATCTGAAACTTTGTGGTGTCTCCAGCCTCGGTCTGTTCATCACTCTTGGGAAGCAGTTGCTCTACGGACAGTAGGCACTCCAATACATCATCTGACACGTTACCACCTTTGGGACTTCTCGCCAGGCTGCAGAAACTGATGAACCTAGAAATAGACAAGCAGCAGTTACTTACAATGTATACGAACAGTTAAATGTAGACTATTAGGCACTTTTGATACGAAAGTGTCAAATGGCTCTTAGTGAAAAAGCCGGCGTACCATATCACAAGTGTGCCTCGACAAAGTTCATTCCTCTTGGAATCTGGTGATTCTACATTTTGAATACATATGACCGGACAAAAAAAAAGCATAAGTGGAAGAGAAATAAAATTAAAAGTACCTCATGATTACCGCAAACTGGGCGGGCGTAGGGTGATCATTGGCACCCCCTGCCTGCCTAACCACTCAAGACAATCTTGGCTAAGGTGGGTAGTCACGAGATACCTGAACCCCACTTTCCCCGTTAGATACCTCAACAGGTCCTTTGTTTTCTGAATTGTTACACGCAGACCCACCGAGACCCAAGTCCTTTTGAGTGATTCTCCCATGAATCCATAAACTCCATCATCTGGTCAAGAGCAGCCTCCTTTGCACTGCCTGGTCTGGAATGATAGTATGAAACAAAATCTTAGAATTCATATCTGTACACATGAGCGGTACAAGATTTTCATCCTAAACCTACCTTAGAGCTTCAGCTGGAAATCTAGACGTCATGGCGTCGATCAAGTTAGCCATAAGAATAATGGTCCTTGTTGGGTCAACATCAGGATAGATATTTTCGTTTTTTCATTTGTGCAAATCTATGGCGTGTACAACTGCAGCACTGAAAACATGGAAAACCAAATCCACCCTCATCTTTGCAAATTTATTTGGGAATATATGGGTCCTTGTAAGGGGCTTTGGTGTGTGTGATGTTTGTTTTGTGTCACTGATCTCGGAGGCATGCAGGTGTTAATAGCTATGAGATCGGAAGACGCATGGCAACACAGCAGGCAGACTTTAATAGCACTCAAACTCAAAACTAAAAATAAAGCTCACAAACTAACACACAGTGAAATAAAAACTACTAACAAATGTACAACTTAATATTCACTAAACATGCCCTTAATTCTGTCCACGATAATTCTAGGCATTTTCTCCACAAAAGTCTGGCAACTCTGGCCTACTGTTGTGACGCTACTGGAATGGAACGTTCTTACTGAGTTCGTTGTTCTTGCACGTACCTTCCCCCCCGCAGGGGCGTCTGCGCAAGCAGGCGTTTGGTGAGTTGCGCCACCACGTACCCGAGCACACGAGGGTTGGACCCTCCCGCGTCTAACCGTGCGCGGCTTAGCCGTGTCCGGGGAAAAGGGGATCCTGGGGGTTGAGCCAACGTTGAGTGTTTGGACCTTTAAGGCCCCTCGGCGGAGGCAACACGCCCCTTTGGCCTCTGCTTCACGTAGACGGCACCCCCGGACTGACCCACCCGGGGGAAATCGGTAGTTGCCTTTTCCTGTCTCTCTCTCCAATCTTCGTCTTTTCCTCTCACTTTCAATCTCTCCTGTATTCTTCTCTCTTCCATTTTCTTTCAACATTCCTGGCAGCAAGGGTTAACCTTGTGTGTCATAACCACCCTTGGTTATACGTATTTGGTTATAGCGGGAACGTACAGCTGGCGTTTGTGGGGCTTGTGTCTACAGGTCCTACAGTGTCCCCTCGTTGGGCTCCATGGTGGGTGGCTGGCGTTCCTGCCGAAAGATCATTATTTTTCATGGCTTTTTCTTTCCCCGCGTTACCCGATCGTCCCCTTAAGCGTGGGCGCACCGAAGACTTATTCAAATTTTTTGGCCGCCAAACTGAAAACTTCCCTCGGTTCCACGTTGTCCACTGTGAAAAACCCGAAAAGACGGTGAGAATGATCTCACCTTTCCTAGTTTCAAAATGTCTAACGGAAACATTTGGCGCAGGCTACAAAGCATCAAAGATGGCTAGCGGCGATCTCCTATTGGAACTCCGCGATAAGAACCAACATGACAAGCTCCATACCTAGCCTCATTTGGGGACATCCCAGTGACAATTACCCCGCACCGCACGATGAACACCACCCGTGGAGTGGTCTCCGATGACGACCTGATGCATCTGGAAGAAAGTGAACTATTAGAAGGCTGGAGCGAGCAAAACGTAATCAATGTGAAGAGAATCATGCTACGGCGCGATGGAAAAGAGATGAAAACAAAGCATCTAATACTTACATTTGGTTCAAGTGTGCTTCCTGAAACTATTGAGGCAGGGTACGTGAAACTCCGGGTAAGACCATATGTTCCGAACCCTCTGCGATGTTTTAAGTGCCAGCGATTCGGCCACAGTTCGCAGAACTGCCGAGGTCGACAAACGTGTGCGAAATGTAGTGCCAATGAACACCTCGCTGAATCATGTGAAAACGCCCTCCACTGTGTGAACTGTGACGGGGACCACGCCGCGTACTCGCGGTCGTGCCCATCATGGAAAAAAGAAAAAGAAATTGTCGCAATCAAAGTAAAAGAAAACATCTCATTCAAGGAGGCACGAAGGTGGGTATTATCCCTGCCCAAGAACACTTTTGCCGAAGTGGCGCGTCAGGGGGCAGCGCCACAACGGCTTCCGGCGGCTGTCCGGCCCACACGCAGTGAGCCGCCAGCGACGCCATCCGCCCCCTCGGCGGCTGCAGCTAGCGCTGCTCCGCCATCTCAGAACAAGGGGCCATCGACCTCCGGGCTGGTGGCCTCAAGGGTCTCGTCCCACAAGACGAGGCCGTCACGACACACCAACCGCTCGCAAGAGCGCGTGTCCAGCGCCTCGCAAGAGGCGATGGACACAACAACCGGCCAGACGGCGCCGCCAGCGCCTAAGGAGCGGCGGGAATCTCTCGACCGCTCCAGAAAAGAGAAACCTCGCGTCACGGCGCCTGGAAAGGGCACCGTGAGCTAGTCTTCATCTTCTGAACACACAGCACAAACTCCTTTTCAATATGAACACGCAAATATTACAATGGAACGTTAGGGGTCTCCTTCATAACCTTGATGATGTCAAAGAGCTCCTTCTTAAATATAGTCCGAGGGTGCTGTGTGTCCAGGAGACGCATCTCAAAGCAGAGAACACAAACTTTTTAAGGCACCATGCCATTTTTCGCAAGGACCGCGACGACGCTACCGCCTCGTCGGGCAGTGTCGCTATAATAGTAGATAAAGGTGTTGCCTGTCGGCAATTGAACCTCCGAACTTCCCTTGAGGCAGTTGCTGTCCGAGCAATACTGTTCGGTAAGCTAGTCACAATTAGTTCGATTTACGTCCCTCCTTGTTATCAACTTTCCAAGACACAGTTTCAAAGCTTCATTGATGAACTTCCTCCGCCATACATAGTTGTCGGTGATGTGAACGCTCATAGCCCCTTATGGGGCGACTCTCGTTTAGATGCGCGAGGACGCCTTATAGAAAATTTTCTGTTTTCTTCAGGTGCATCTATACTTAACAAGAAAGAGCCAACTTATTACAGCGTTACACATAACACATACTCAGCCATTGATTTAAGTATAGTATCGAGTACTCTAATTCCGTATCTGGAGTGGTCTGTTCTCAGGAACCCGTTTGGGAGCGACCATTTCCCAGTTATGCTAAACTTAACAAAACAAGATACATGCTTGCCACATTTTCCTCGATGGAACATGGACTCGGCCGACTGGGAAATGTTCCGAGAGCTTACGTATTTAGGCGGAGATGAAATTGCTGTTTTTAATGTAGAAGACGCTGTTGCATACCTAACAGCTTTCATTATTAGCGCTGCAGCTAAATGTATTAGGCAAACTAGCGGATTAGCTAATAAGCGTCGCATCCCATGGTGGAACGACGAATGTCGGAAAGCGCGCAAAAATCAAAACAAAGCTTGGAGATTGCTTCGCAATTCTCCAACTGCTGAAAACCTCATTAATTTCAAACAGATAAAATCACAAGGTAGGAGAACACGTCGACGTGCAAAGAGGGAAAGTTGGGATAGGTACATCACCAGTATTAATTCGTACACCGATGAAAGAAAAGTCTGGAATCGGGTAAATAAACTAACAGGTCGGGAGTCGCATCCCCTACCCTTAGTAAGTACACAAGGTGATAGCCTCGAAGATCAGGCGGATTGTCTAGGCGAACATTTTGAATATGTGTCAAGTGCATCGCACTATACCGAAACATTCCTGAGAATCAAAGAACGCGAAGAGCGGCGGCCCCTAAATCGCAAAGGCTCATCGAGTGAGGCCTACAATTCTCCATTTACTTTAGCTGAGCTTCAAGCATCTCTCGCTTGTTGCAACAACTCAGCGCCAGGTGGGGATCGTATCATGTACGAAATGATTAGGTACTTACACCCCGAAACACTGAAAACACTCTTGTCTCTTTTTAATGCCATGTGGGCGGCTGGCTGTATTCCGTCTTCATGGAAGGAAGCCATAATCATCCCCATACTTAAACAAGGCAAAGACCCGTCCTTGGCCAGCAGCTACAGGCCAATAGCTCTAACAAGCTGCCTGTGCAAGCTGTATGAAAAAATGATAAACCGGCGCCTAATATACTTCCTAGAAAATAACAAAATTTTGGACACCTTCCAGTGTGGTTTTCGAGAAGGTATGTCTACTACAGACCACCTTGTCCGGATTGAGGCATATATTAGAGATGCTTTCATACATAAGCAGTTCTGTCTGTCTGTATTTCTAGACCTAGAGAAAGCTTACGACACCACATGGCGCTTTGGAATTCTCCGAGATCTTTCCGCAATGGGTGTTCGTGGCAATATGCTTAACACAATCGAAAGTTACCTCACTAATCGCACATTTCGCGTAAGGGTGGGCAGAGCTTTGTCTAGGTCATTCACACAAGAAACTGGTGTGCCGCAGGGCGGTGTGCTTAGCTGCACACTATTGTAAAAATGAATTCCCTGCGTACAGTCATCCCACGCACAATGTTTTATTCGGTTTATGTCGATGATGTGCAGATAGCCTTTAAGTCATGTAATCTTGCCATCTGCGAACGACAGGTACAGCTGGGAATTAACAGATTGTCTAAATGGGCGGAGGAGAATGGTTTTAATGTTAACGCTCAGAAAAGCACTTGCATACTCTTTACAAACAAGAGAGGCGTAACGCCTGTCCCAAGTATACAAATCAAAGGAGATGCGCTCTCTTTGAGCAGCGAGCATAAGTTTTTAGGAATCATTTTAGATTCCAAGCTTACATTTATTCCTCATATTAAATATCTGAGGACAAAATGCCTGAAGACAATGAACGTTCTAAAACTTCTGTCCCGCACAACATGGGGCAGTGATCGAAAATGTTTGCTTAACTTGTATAGGAGTCTTGTCCTCTCCCGGCTTGACTACGGGTCTATAATTTATAATTCTGCAACGCCAAGTGCATTAAAAATACTAGATCCCGTTCACCATCTGGGTATCCGCCTCGCGACCGGTGCCTTCCGAACAAGTCCGATCCAAAGCCTCTATGTAGAGTCTAACCAGTGGTCACTCCATCTGCAGCGTTCATATCGCAGTTTCACATATTTTCTGAAAGTACAAGCAAACAATGAACATCCTTCTTATTCAACCATAAATGACGTTACCGCTGCCACACTCTTCAATAATCGACCTGCAGCGAGAAAGCCATTCTCCTTGCGTGTGAGGAACCTCAGTGAGGAAATGGGTGTTCCGCTGCTTGATCATCGCCCTATGGCTCCAGTGAAACTGTTACCGCCGTGGCAGTGGCAACTCATAGATTGCGATACATCGTTTGTAGAGGTCACTAAACACGCACCAGAGGCACACATTAAAATGCATTTCTTAGAGCTTCAATACAAGTACTCGTGTACAGAGCTTTACACTGATGCCTCCAAGTCACATGCCGGGGTGTCTTATGCAGCCGTTGGCCCATCCTTCTCGGAATCCGGTGTACTCCACCCGGAAACGAGTATTTTTACGGCTGAGGCCCATGCACTGTTGTCGGCTGTGAAGCATATAAGGAAATCAAAACTTCAAAAGGCAATTATATTTACGGACTCCCTAAGCGTCGTAAAAGCATTGATGTCACTTGGTAAACAAAAAAATCCTGTACTTACTGAGCTCTATTCCGTTCTCTGTCAAGCGTATTTATGTAACCAGCATGTCATTATATGCTGGGTGCCTGGCCATAGAAGCATTGAGGGTAATGTGCTAGCTGACCGAATGGCTACGTCAATAACATCACACGCTATTAACCCTACAGCTGCTGTCCCTGTAACAGATCTGAAACCTTTCCTGCGAAAGAAACTGCGAAGCCACTGGCAACGCTTGTGGGATGCTGAAACAAGTAATAAGCTTCACTTGATTAAACCACAGTTAGGTTTCTGGCCCCCCGTAACGAAAACACGGCGAACTGACGTCCTATTCAGTCGGCTGAGAATAGGACACACGTACGGAACCCACAGTTTTTTGTTGACAGGTGATGAACCACCAACCTGTGGTAGATGTGGTGAGAGGCTGACCGTCCTCCATGTCCTCCTGGAGTGCCGGGAAGCCGAAACAGAGAGAAGGAAACATTTTCCTCTTGCATACCGATACCATAGCCCTATCCATCCCAATATGTTTCTTGGCAAAGAACCGATTTTTAATACCAAAGCAGTCCTAGGTTTCTTGAATGACGTGGTACTACATGTAATTAGCCCTAGATATTCGTAGCACATCCTCCCGCCAGAGGATGCTGTTGCGATAGTGTTTAGTATAGCACATGCCTCCAGGCCTTTATGTTCAAGGGTTCTGTTGAGGCAATAGTGCTTCATGCCAATTTTCGCATCGGACATATTTTGGAAATAGTAATATTTATTTGCAATGCATATTCAATGTTCATAGCACACGCCATTAGTCATTCCCATAATCTTATTACCTGTAGATTTTATGCACTTTACAGCGACAATTTTAGGCCCCTTTACAGCCACGTCATATCCACCACTCGTAATCCATCGCATCAATTTAAACTCATTAACACTGGCCCGGCGCTCTTTGGCCATTATTGGCCCTTGCGCCGTTAAACCCCATATATCATCATCATCATCACGTACCTTCCCGGTCGGAATCTTGTGGGATCTTTATGCGACGGTCGGCGAAAACAACGACATGGAGAAACATTGCTGCATTGAAGTCGGTCCGTCAACTCGCTCGTTTCGGAAGCCTGTTTGACTCGGGCGCTGTTGCTGACGTGGCAGGGAGGCTCGACGAGTTGGGCCTAGCGACGTGCTCGGCTGCCGCTTCTGTCCAGCTCCTTTCCCGAGTGCTGACATGGCGTTCCGGGGATCATCGAACAAGCTGGTCTGCCGAAGAAGGGGGATCCTCTCTGGAGTGCTCGGCCATGTGATGCGGCAGCTGGTCCAAGTAGCCTCATTCGAATGTCTCCGAGGTCGACGGCTGCACCTCGGACTGCCCGCGCCACGGACTCGGCCGGACGTCCAAGTCTCCCGTCGCCAGAGCGTAGCTGATGATGCGACCTTCCCGGCCCAGAGCCACGTCGATAATGCTAGCTCAGCCTCGAACACACCTCGGTTCACAGGCCTAGCGACGTGCTCGGCTGCCGCTTCTGTCCAGCTCCTTTCCCGAGTGCTGACATGGCGTTCCGGGGATCATCGAACAAGCTGGTCTGCCGAAGAAGGGGGATCCTCTCTGGAGTGCTCGGCCATGTGATGCGGCAGCTGGTCCAAGTAGCCTCATTCGAATGTCTCCGAGGTCGACGGCTGCACCTCGGACTGCCCGCGCCACGGACTCGGCCGGACGTCCAAGTCTCCCGTCGCCAGAGCGTAGCTGATGATGCGACCTTCCCGGCCCAGAGCCACGTCGATAATGCTAGCTCAGCCTCGAACACACCTCGGTTCACACACCTCGAGGTCTCGTGCCGTTTGGAACGCTCGTTTCACTTCGTCCTTCTTTTCTTTTGCCGCAGGGATCTTGCTCATGACAGTGCAACCTTCAAAGTGGACTGTTGCTGGCTACTTTTCACATTGTAGGCACATGCTCCCAGTAGACCTGAAAATTTTCTAATTATGAGAATGTTAATCACAAACTAGAATTATACAATAGGTATTGTGAATACTTCACAGATAATTGAGATAATTGTATAAGAAGCTTACTCTTCCATTTTGAGTGTTGAAGCCTGTTTTTATCATTGCATTTCGCACACACTTGATGAGGTGTGGGAAATCTGACACGAAGTGTAGGAACCTGCTCGGGTCAGAAGGATGAATGACCTTGCACCGCACATCCTTGAAAGTGCCCCGAAGACCAAAAGCATTCCACATTGAGCGGTTCCAAGAGGCACCATCAGAGCAGATATGGTCTACTTGGAGACCCGCCTGTTTGCACAGGATTGTCGCTTCCAGAAGAATTTTTGCCAGTACCTTGGATTTCACATTTCCACGAGAAGCAAATACAGCTGAAAAAAAAAGACCATAAAAAACAAATCGGCAAATTTGTTTTGCTGCGGGAGCTTTAGTGAACGCTACATACCAACAACTTGAGTCCATTTGCCAATAAACGGCTGTAACATGACAACCAGCCTGTGATCGGCTTTAGTGTGCTTGTCGCAATCCTCAGTATACTTTCCCAAATCAACAAAGCCTTCAATATGACCGGAAGATCTCATGTCAAGATGTGCAGAAAGCTTCATTTCGTCCACCACAAGGCCACCGTGCCTTTTCATCTCATCCATTTCTTGAGCTTTAACTTTAGTGATTCCAAAAGCTTGTCATTAAAGCTAAAGGAAGCTTTAAATCCCTGTAAACAAAAAAAATCGACACGTTTTCATAGTTCCGAAAATAACGCAACCACATACCCTAATGTACTTTCCGTAGGCAGGCACGGCTGGGAAGGACAAAGATATTGTGCGCCCGCAGGTGCTCATATAGTCGGGGGCTTTTCATTCTTAGGATTATGCATTCCAAAAGGCACTCTCTGTTATAGCGGTAACCTCACAAAGACTTCCGCTTAGAGGCCTCAAAACAGGCTCTCACAGCAGCTTGTTGCTTTCTTGGGAGCCCATTCAGCTGAGAAATAGTGTACACATGTGGTGTTAAATGAGTGCACTACGAAGGGTGCTCTAGTTAAAAGGGACAGTGACGGGCAAACCTTTTGCTCAAATACATATGCCTTGATCTTGCAACTGGCCTCATGTAGCCTTTCTAATGTGTCATGCAGAGACAGAAGTTTCATGTTCTTCCTCCTCAAGGTGTGTGAAGCCCACTTTAGCCGTTGAGCAGCAGTCCTTGCCAGTGGGTGCCGAACCTTTTTTTTCAGACGCAGCAGGCGAGCCACACGGAAGGCTTCTGCTTTTCCTATAAGCAAAGCATCGCTGATTTGGATGACTGGAGGCGCCTGAAACAACAAAAAATGTGTGTGATAGGAAACCACGACTTGGGCATTTTTGTTCTATCTGAGGGTATTATCTGAAAATGGGGCACTCATTTAGAATGCGTACTTGTAACACCTAGTAAATTAAGGGTGAAAAGGCAAATACCTCGTGGTGAAGGTAGCAAGGACCGATTGCAAGCAGTGGAGAACAACCGATGCTGAGATGTTTTGGTGATGTTGGCCAGCTGTAATGCTTCAAAGTCTCATACTTTTCCAATTCCACAGCATGTTGCGAGGCTCTCTGCATATGCTAGAAGGTCCTGCGCTCCTTGCTGCGATTGAAAATTGCATCTCTTGTGCAGAAGTCTAGCAAGAAAAATGCTGCAACTGGGAGATGTCTTGCCTACCTCCATTTCAAGGACAACTATCTTGTTGTAAACAAGAGGTGGCGTTGCTTCACTGACGAACTCTGCCGTTTGATAAGCAAGGACATTCTGATTTTCGAATGCTTGCAAAGAACAGAGCGTGGTTGGACAACGAAGCGCGGTCTTTAAGGAACTGAAGAAACGGGAACTGGGCGGCGTTTCCACTTGACAGGCACTATCGTGTCTTCCACCTGCAGGCTTGCTTCCGACCTCTCAAGTATTGCGTCACTTTTCTTCAGTAGAATGGTGGCTTCCGCAACTGTTCCTCGCCTTTTGCGTTCTTTCGGTAGTTTCTTGCTCAAGTACTTCGGAAGGTTAGGGAAAACGGTCGGCACCGCGTCTTTTGCAAGTGTAGGGACATACCGTGGCACAACAACACTCCCATTTGTATTATGCTGAAAGTCTCGCAGTATAAACCTGTTGAAAGAAAGCAATTAGTTACAACGTTACAACACAGTCTGATATGCCGCACTAACTAACCCTGCGAGCTCTTCCAAAACGCAAACTCTGATACGAAGGCTGAGTTCAGTTTTCGTGTGTTTTCGCACTGTAATGGCCCAAATTTCTAAGCGTACGAGGTCAACCAGATATTTAAGCACGTACGTACTTTGCGTCTAAATGCTTTTTGCATACCGCTGATTTCTCTTGGAGTTGCCTGTCAGCTCTCGGTATAGCACACGGCCACTTATGAAACACGTCTTTGCACGCTGGTGCTCGGAACAATGATACTTTTTCGACAGACGACCGGTACCCAGAGTTGCAGCCCAGCGTTCAGTTTTCTTCGTTTTAGAGGGCATCTTTACTACAGCTCACAAATGCATGATCTACGTTAAATGAAAATAACGTTAAAGAAAAACGACGCAGCAGCAACCTCGTGACGCCGCTGCATTTATCCTACAGGGAATGTGCGACAGCGATGGCGGCATGGCACTGCGCCCCCTGCAGCAGCGCCCCTAGCGGCAGCGGCGTGCCGAGGTACCCTGTCTGGCAAGGGAAACGCGCCGCGCTTTTCACACCTCCCAATTCTAGCCACCCTAACCTGGCTCTTCTTGCCGCGCGTGCGCAGTAGACCCTAGACCCCAGCGGCTAACGTAGAGGGCACTGCCTTGCTCCGCAGAGTGAAACCAGGGGCCGGAAACTCCCTATACCTCCCATGAGACGCTCGGTCCCATGCCGATACTAAAGCCCCTCTATTTAAAAAGTAGCGACACTCTCCTCCTCTGCCTTTCCTCCTCCTTGTTTCTCTTCTCTTGCGTGCTCCTTCCTCGACTGTGGCGCCGCCTACACCGCTTGGGCGTATCAGACGACGTTTCGCAGAGTGAATGCACACTTGGCAATGCACTGCGCTTTAAGCGTTCGTGTTGGCGTTCTAGCTCCGAGTAACTTCGTGTATAGCATAAGATTTCTATGCGGAGGGTTATATATATATATATATTATGACAAGAAAGCCTGGCACTGCTGTGAACGACACGAAGGACGCCGACAGGAGGACACAAGAGCATAGGCTTAGACAGGCGCACCAGGAACAGCATCGAGCCTGAACCTCACTTCAGTAGCGCTGGCGATCTGGCTGCGGAGCTCTGCACGGCGCACTTCTTCTTTACATCTTCCCCCCTCGCTGAAGATGGAGCTGCACAGGAGGCCTAAGGCGTCGTGAGGACGAAGGGCTCGTGATACGGCTTGAGCCGATCGACGTGGACAGTTTCGCGGCCTCGGCGACGCGGGTCCGTATGGGGGGGGGGGGGGGAGGCATCAGAGGTTGGATGACTTAGTTCCCTGGAGAAGTTTGCTGGAGAACCCGGTAGGGTCCATAGTATCGGGAGACAAACTTGGAGGAGACACCTGGTGTCGAAGTAGGAGGCACCCACAACCAAACGAGGGCGTCAGTCGAAAACTGGTTGTGGGGGCGCCCGTCGTCATGACGAAATTTCTGTAGTGCTTGTTCTTGCGTGGTTAGGGAGCGTGCTAATTGCTGACATTCTTATGCATACCGGGTGGCTTCGGAAACCGGTGTACCCACTGATAAATCGGGACGGTAAGGAAGAATAGTGTCAATGGGAAATGACGGTTCTCGGCCGTATAGAAGAAAGAAGGGAGAAAAGCTCGTTGTTGCCTGGGGTGCCGTATTGTAGGCGTACGTGACGCAGGGAAGGATGAGGTACCAGTTGGTGTGGTTGGAGGCGACATACATCGAAAGCATGTCGCCAAGAGTTCGGTTAAAGCGCTCTGTCAATCCCTTTGTTTGTGGGCGATATGCGGTGGTACAGCGATGAATAATGCGGCATTCAGTGAGAAGTGCTTGAATGACATTGGCGAGAAAGTCGCAACCTCGGTCGCTCAGGAGTTTGCGGGGAGCGCCGTGACGTAGAATGAAGCGTTGAAGCAGGAAGGAGGCAACGTCACGAGCCGTCGCGGCTGGTAGAGCGGCCGTTCCTGCATACCTCGTGAGGTGGTCTATAGCTACAATGACCCCGCGATTGCCAGCAGCTGTGTACAGCAGAGGCCTGTATAGGTCTATTCCAACCCGGTCAAAGGATTTCGAAGGGCACGGCAAAGGTTGCATTCGTCCAGAAGAGCGGCAAGGAGCAGGCTTGCAGCGTTGACATTCTGTGCTAGAGTGAATGTGTACATACCGCGCCAATAAAACCTATGAAGTAGTCTTGAAGAGACCAGCGTGTGCACACTGAGGGTCGGCGTGGAAAGCGGCGCTAACATCAGTGCGGAGCTGCCGGGGTATGACAAGCAGCCATTTGCAGCCGTCGGAACTAGTTACGGCAATAGACGAGTCCGTCGCGCATGGCGAAGTGCGAAGCTTGTCGGTATAGCGCTCGGGATGGTGTGCGTTCAGGTGAATCAGAGATGTAATCAATCAAAGATGAAATCCAGGAGTCCTTGCGCTGCTCCAAAGCCATTTTGATAGAAGCGAATGGGGGAAGTGGGTCGTCTAGGACGGAGACACTGACAATGTTGGCGTGGACAGGTGAGCGGGAAAGAGCATCGGCATCGGCGTGCTTCTTGCCAGAGCGGTAGACAACCTGATGTCGTACTCTTGGAGCCTCAGTGCCCACCGAGCTAGGCGGCCGCAGGGATCCTTGAGGGACGACAACCAGCAAAGTGCGTGGTGATCGGTAACAACATCGAAGGACCGGCCGTACAGGTATGGACGAAACTTTGTAATGGCCCAGATGATCGCTAGACATTCTTTTTCCGTGACGGAATAATTCGCTTCAGCTTTTGTGAGAGTGTGGCTCGCGTAAGCAACAACATCTTCTTGATAGCCGGGCTTTCTTTCGCTGGGCGAGCACAGCGCCAAGACCAACGCCGCTAGCATCCGTATGGATTTCCGTGGGAGCAGTTGGATCGAAATGGCTCAGTATCGGTGGTGTTGTAAGCAGGCGACGTAGCGTCGCGAAGGCCTCGTCGCAAGCCGGGGACCACGCGGAAAGATTGGGGTCTCCCCGAAGTAGGTCTGTCAGCGGTGCCATAATCGAAGCGAAACTTCGAATGAAGCGGCGGAAGTATGAGCAGAGGCCAATGAAACTACGCAAGTTCTTTAGAGACGTTGGCCTTGGCAATTCTTTAACAGCACGGAGCTTTGCAGCATCGGGGAGAACGCCGTCCTTCGACACATGTCCGAGAATTGTCAGCTTGCGTGCCCCAAAGTGACATTTTTTTCAGGTTGAGTTGGAGACCAGTGTCACTGAGACAGCGTAAAACCTGCTCCAAGCGATGAAGGTGAGTAGCAAAATCTGGTGCAAACACTACTACATCATCCAAATAACGCAAGCACGTGTTCCATTTGAGGCCTCGAAGAATAGTATCCATCATCCGCTCAAAAGTCGCGGGCGCGTTGCAAAGGCCGAATGGCATCACACGAAATTCGCATAAGCCATCTGGTGTGATGAAAGCTGTTTTAGGCTTATCATTTGCAGCCATAGGCACCTGCCAATAACCAGAGCGTAGATCGAGGGAGGAAAATAACTCTGCACCTTGTAAGCAGTCTAAGGCATCATCGATCCGCGGCAATGGATAAACATCCTTTTGGGTTATCCTTTCGGTTTCGGTTATGATAAACACCTAAGCAAGCTACAATACAACAGATTATAGTTTTGCAGGAAGTTCTGAACACCAATCAGCTCGTAGAATGTACTTCCTGAGTAAGGAACTACGGCAATTCAACTTTGGTCTTCTTGAGTGTACCAGCCGAAATGTGCGCTGTAAAAAGTGCGTGCACTGTAAAAAGTATCTTGGTAAGATGTTCACTCACAGTACTTGATGATGATGTTGGAGATGTCAGCGCTTGCAAACTTGCAGCGCAGTTTGTAAGAAGAAATCGTACAGGCGGCCAGCACACGAGCAGACCATAAACTAGACGCGCGATGGCACGGCAGGCCACGGTGCCGCATTGCTGATCGCGTGGGCCTGCTGTGCTGTTGTGCGAGCAGTTCATGGTCTGCTCGTGCTGACTGCCTGCACGATTTCTTCGTACAAACTGCGCTGCAAGTTTGCAGTGCCGACGTCTCCGACATCATCATCAAGTACTGTGAGTGAACATCTTACCAAGATACCTGTTGCAGTGCACGCGCTTCCCGTGATAAGCGCAAGTGTGGACCGCACATGCGCCATTCTCTCCCTTTGTTTCCCCTGCCCTTTCCCTCTTTGGTATATATTCGCTACGGAAAATAAACGTGAGTGTTCTGCATGGTGACACGGACCACTTCTTGTCAGAGGCGGCGTGACCACCGCTACCGTAACAGTGGCGACGAGCAACCTAGGAAAGCCGCAGCTGCCCATGGAAGACAGCGACAAGACGCTAGTGCCGAGAAGCAGCAGCTGTGCGACGAACCCATCTACAGCCATGGCACATAGGCTACCGGATTTTGACCAAAAAACAGATAAGTGGCACGCTTATCTGGTAAAGGTTGAGGCGTATTTTGAAGCAAGCGAAATCACCGATGACGCCAAAAAGAGCTTTGTTGGTCGCGGCGTTGGGGTCTAAGACGGTAGAAGTCTTGTGCGGAAGAGTAGCGCCGCGTAAGCCGAATTCGCTCAGCTACAACGAAGTTATATGTTTGTTAAGTGAGTTTTATGACCCAACGCCTAATGAGATCTTGGAGAGCTTCAAGTTTTTCCATCGCAATCGACAAGAAGAGAAGTCAGTGCAGACATTCATTGTCGAGATAAGGAAGATTGCCCAGAACTGCAATTTTTCGTCGACATTAGACAGGATGCTGAGGGATCGTATTGTATGCGGTGTCCGTTTGAAAAATTTGCAGAAGCAACTATAGGCGAAAAAGCACTTAACACTCAAAGAAGCAGAAGCCCTTACCCTGGCTGTGGAAACCGCAGAACACGGTCCGCTGCAGATAGATAAGCAGAGTGATGCTTTGAATGTCCTGAAGGTTAGTCAATAAAGGGTTGTTCTGTTACAATCAGTTGCCGTTTGGAATCGCGTCAGCACCAGCGATATTCCAGAGAACAATAGAGTCAATATTGAAAGGAATACCGGTGGTACAATCATACCTAGACAATGTCTTGATAGCAGAGACTGCTGATAAGCCAAACGCAAACATGCGAACGGTGTTGCAAAGATTTAAAGAACACAGCATTAAATTGCGCGCTTACAAGTGCCGGATAAACGAGGCCGCAGTGACGTATCTCGGCCACCGAATCAACACAGCGGGATTGCACCCAACGGAGAAGAACGCCAAGGCTATCAGGCTCGCCCCAGCCCCTCGGAATGCTTCCGAGTTACGATCGTTTCTGGGTATGTTGACATTTTACAACAAATTTTTACCGAATCTTTCGACACTACTGGCTCCTTTGTTCTGATTTCTAGAAAAAGCAACCAGATGGTCGTGGGGTGCAATAGAGGAAGATGCACTCGGGAAGGCTAAAGAAGTTTGTGTGCCGCGCCAATACTGGCCCACTTCAATCCAGTGAAATAGCTATTGGAATGCGATGTAGGAGCTGCACTTGGTCATCGAATTGTTGGGCAGTATCGACCAGTAGGATTTCGGTCGCGAATGCTGACCAGTACAGAGAAAAATTACTCCCAGATTGAGCGAGAGGCGTTGGCTGTTGTTACGGCATCACGCGGTTCCGTGACTATCTACTTGGCAGAGATAGTCGCCTAATTACTCTAATTACAGACCATCAGCTGTTGCTGGGTCTTCTAAGGGCGGACCGGCAAACACCTACCATGGCCGCAGCTCGTATACAGAGATGGGCTATAACGCTGGGTGCGTAAAAATACCGGCTGCAGCATACACCGGGTAAAATGCTGTGCAACGCGGATGCATTAAGCCATTTACCTATATCCGTGCAGCATGGAGCGAAGCCAGAGGACATCACGCCCATCGTTCTGGCCTTGGACCAACAGGACATTTCCGCACTGCCTACGAAAGAGTTGCAAGCCATCACAGCGACAGATGACGTCATCGCTCGAGCATGCAAGTACACGGGCAATGGTTGGCCACATAGCATTAAAGGGGACAGTGAGCTCGCAGAATATTACAAGAAACGGTCTGAGCTGTCAGTGGAAAACGATTTATTGTACTGGGGCCATCGCATGGTCATACCTACCGCAGCCCGCAAGAAGTTG
Source organism: Dermacentor silvarum (assembly GCF_013339745.2). Taxonomy (NCBI): domain Eukaryota; kingdom Metazoa; phylum Arthropoda; class Arachnida; order Ixodida; family Ixodidae; genus Dermacentor; species Dermacentor silvarum. The sequence continues at coordinate 10,246,618 of NC_051162.1, read as the reverse complement.
CTTCTGTTACTGCATGACTCCCATCAGGAAGTGTCATCTATGAAAGTGAGAGCAAGGTCGATATTTTGGTGGCCCGGTTTGGACCAGGACATTCAGCGCGTCGCCGCCACCTGGAATAACTGTGTTCAAGCACTGCCCATGCCAATGGCACAAACTCCCGTAAACTGCCGGAGACAGGCGAAAGGTGGTCACGACTACACACAGACTATACGGGGCCACTACCACAATTAAAATCATCTTGCCATGCAGATTCCCACAGTAAATGGATTGAGGCTGTTCCTGTAGTGCATGCTAATTCCCGCAGCACTGTTGAAGTTCTGAAAACAGTGTTTTCCCAGTTCGGTATACCACGCACAGTGGTGTCGGTGTCATGAGTAAGACGCCGGCGGCGCCATAAAAGAAGACAAAGACGATGTGAGCGGAGCGTTCTGAACGGCGCGAGCGCGCGAGGCGCGTGACCCGAGGCGTGATCGAGGGATGAACGGCGTTGTCTGAGCATTATCGACGTGGCTCCGGGCCAGGAAGGTCGCATCGCCAGCACCGCACTGGCGACGGGAGACTTGGGGGTCTGGCCGAGTCCGTGACGTTGGCCGTCCACGGTGTGGCCGTCGACCTCGGCAAGTTCGGGCGAGGCTCCTGGACGAGCTGCAGCTTCTCACGGCAGGACCAGGCACCCCAGAGAGGCTCCCCCTTCTACGGCAGACCGGCACGTGCGATGATCCCCGGAACGCCACGTCGGCACTCGGGAAAGGAGCGAGACGGAAGCAGCGGCCGAGGACGTCGCTAGGCCTAACCCGTCACCTCTCCCGGCCACGTCAGCAACAGCGACCGGGTCAAACAGGCTCCGAAGATGAGCGGGTGAACGTACCGACTGCAAGGCAGCCCCGACTACGCGACAGTCGGCGAAAAGCAACGACTTCAAGAAAGGCCCAACGAGATTCTCGCCGGGAGAATACGAGCGACGAGGGCGAACTGAGTAAGGACGATACATTCTCGCAGTAGGCCAGAGTTGCCAGACGTTCGCGTGGGAAACGCCCAGAATTAGTGTAGGCGTAGTTAAGGACATGTTTAGTGGGTATTTTAGTGTGTTCATTAGGTTGTTTTTGTTAACCTTTATTTATTCATTGTCTTTAGTTCTGTGTGCACTTGAGTTTTAGTTTGAGGTTTTTTGGCTTTCGTGTGAGAATTAAAAAATCTGTTTGCTGTGTTGCCATGCCTCTTCCCTCTCCATCTCTCATAACACCCGCACGCCTCCGAGATCAGTGACGACAACAAAAAACATCACAGTCGGATAATGGAACGCCTTTCACGGGCTGGGAATTCTGTCAGTTCACACAACTGAACGGCATCGTACATATTTGAACAGCCCCACATCATCCACAGAGCAATGGGCTGGCTGAGAGCGCTGTGTGGACGGTCAAGGACGGGTTAAAGAAGAGCGGAAGCGCCGAACTAGCGACTTCTCTAGCCCGCGTTTTGTGCAACTACAGAAATACTCTACAAGAATCCGGACTTTCCCCTTCCGAAAGGCTCTTGGGGTACCGCTTACGCTCGAGACTGGATTTGTCTTTTCCATCCAGGAACCACCACATCGTCTCAGGCGAATCTCCTATAGACCCCAGCTGGAGCTTCGCTCCAGGGGAATACATCTACGTGCGGAACTATGGCACCGGGGACAAGTGGACGCCGGGAAGGGTGAAGGCCATGATCGGCGCTCGCATGTTGGAAGTGGACACCGACACTGGACTGGTCTGTTGCCATCTGGATCAAGTACGGAAGTGCAGCAAGGATGTTTTCTTGAATGGCGATGGATACCAGGGGACCAGCGCTACCAAACAACACGGTGACAACGGAAGACGCAGAGAACTCTTCTGTAGAGGCACCATTACTACGACGGTCTACAAGAACACGAAAACCGGTTGACCGTTATGGTTACTAAAACAGAAGAAGTGTTACAGTGCACGCGCTTTCCGTGATAAGCGCAAGTGTGGACCGCACATGCGCCATTCTCTCCCTTTGTTTTTCCCCTGCCCTTTCCTCCTTTGGTATATATTCGCTACAGAAAATAAACGTGAGTGTTCTCCATGGTGACCCGGACCACTTCTTGTCAGAGGCGGCGTGACCACTGCCGCCGTAACAATACTCATAGACTCATCGTATCGTCAGTGAGGACGTGCGGTGACAACTCGCGTAAGTCGTGGACTGCATGGACCGTATAGAATTGGTTCAGTGTCTTGTAGCTCATCGTAAGTGTACTTTTTGCCATCTGTTGTTGATAAATGTTTGTCCTGTCTATGACTCTGCTTCCTGTATCCGAGTCCCTGGGCCCTCGAACCGCCACAATAGCCTGTATATGAGTTTGTCTTTTCACATCATGCATCTGGTGATGGCAAAAGTAGCCCTCCTACACCTGATACATTAATGAATACCTCTGTTCAGGTGTTGAGAGCACATTACAATTATCACGAAGCTACAATGTAAAAAATTCTTTGAATTCGGATCTAAAAAACTCCTCATTGTAAGGTATGAAAAGATTTATTTTGACTGATAGTCATCTTCGGTGTGTCCACTCTTAAAAAAGCAATACATGTTGCACACTGCACAATACTCACTGTTGCTAGCTTGGATCCTGGATGTGTGGTTCCTGATAGTCTGATCTGACCGTGGTGTGCCTGCGCCACTGACATCTGCACAGTCGGGCTGTTCTACTAAGACTGCTGGTTCGCTTTCATCACCACAATGTGGCAGCTCCGGAGAATCGTCATATATGCCCTTGATTATGTCCTCGGCAGTTTCTGAGGGCGGCTCAACGCTTGCAGGCACCACAAGTGCGGAAGTGAAAAGTTTACAAGTACATGTGAATGCCAACCATTTTCAAAATGACAGTGTTAGAAAAGAAAGGTGCTACGCTTGCACGCAATGCTTCATACGTGTGCTGGAAGACTGCACACTTGTGTGCATCGCAAGCGTGCAGTCTTCCGCAAGCATTACAGCTAAACAATTTTATTGCGATAGCAATTATATGGACACTTCCACCGGATTTCTGCCATCGGCGTTGCCGTCGCCATGAGGTTCTGTATAGATAAAATCTTCGCCGCGCGCCGTATGCCCGAGCGGAAGCGTGCGGGGACGCACGCTGTCACGGAGAGCGAATGCACTCAATCTTCCACGCGCAAGCCAGGAAGCGGGAAGCGAGCGCCGGAGGGAGCGGGGGGGGGGGGGGTGCATTTCTACTCTGCCAACAACCGCGCTCGTCGCTCGCTCGCACTGTCTCTTATCTCCACACAGCTCTGACCTTTATGCGCTGTGCATTCGCCGCTCAGTTTCCGTTCAAGCGATAGACCGCCCGTACCTTCGCCAGCTGCGGCGTATAAGCGCTTGCTTCCAGCGTTTTGACAGTTGTTGTCTGCAGTCATTCAGTGTGATCTATTCATGTTTGTTTGTGCGCGCTCACACCACAGTTAGTAATAGTCGGGCCACATTTTCCAACGCACGCTACACATGCAATGCTGCCCAGATCGGCAGTGCAGCGCTTCAGGTGTGTCCCTTCGCACGCGCTGCCCACGGGCAGCGCTTCTCATCAACACCACCGTTTAACACGCGCCTTCTCGTGGTCATCGAGTCTCTCTTCATGTCGGTCTACTTACACCGCAGCACACCTGCTTACTTAATCAGCTCATGTTTACTACAATTCATATTGCTACCAAAGCCGCTCACCTTACTTCGTATGACATTGCTGTGTTGCTATCGCATTCATTGCTTCGCCCTTAGGGCGAAACTGTGACATTTTTTAGTAGGGTAATGTCAGCACAAAACACATTCCAGAACACGCAACATCAGTGGATACAGTTTTTCATCTCTTACTGTTTCTGCCCCAATATGAAATTTTGGTGCATCGTGACCATGCGTACTAGTACGAGTGAAGGTGTATCTGAATCGTCAGTGTCCGCTGTGGGAGGTTTAAAATTCGCAGCGGCCTCCTTTTCATGCCATACCCATAAATTTTAGCCATGTCCCAAATTTCTTGCAGTAAGTGTGTCTTCTCGCTGTACTGCTCATCTGTTCCAGACCTGCAAAGTTTCCATTCGAGAGGCCGTTTTACTGTGACCATCACACAATTTTACCTAGTTATACAGTAGGGTGCGCCCAGGCACGTGCAACATGCTGCAAAAAACCGCTAAGTGTTGGCGGTACACAAAGGAATGCGACGGTGCATCAACGTTCATACCGCGTCACTTGTGTTAATAGGAAAAGTGCCAATCATACAGTCAATGCACTTCTATGCTGCTCCTGAGTGTGTGCAGCGAGTACAAGGAACCGCTGGTGGCACTTTGCCGGGACTAATCCACTAATATCGGAATGAAACATTCTGCTTCTTGGGAATGTTCCATGCCGAGAACTACAACGGCTTCAAAGGTGTGCTTACTTCTTCAAGTTGGCTTCGTATCTTGCCTTGAAGTAGGCCCTCGCAGGGGCGTCTGCGCAAGCAGGCGTTTGGTGGGTTGCGACACCACAGACCTGAGCACACGGGGGTTGGACCCTCCCATGCGTAGCTGTGCGTGGCTTAGCCCTGTCTGGGGAAAGGGGGATCCTGGAGGTTGAGCCGATGTTGGGTGTTCGGAGCTTTAAGGCCCCCCGGCGGAGGCAACACACCTCTTCGGCCTCTGCTTCACATAGACGGCACCTCCAGACTGACCCACCTGGAGGAAATCGGCAGTCGCCTTTTCCTGTCCCCCTCTTCAATCTTTTATCTTTCTCTCTTACTTTTCCATCTTTCCTGTCTTCTAGTCACTTCTTCTCACTTCCGAATCTGGGCGGCAAGGGTTAACCTGGTGTAGCTATCCAACCTTGGGTATTTTATATTAGGTTATAGTGGCGATGCATGGCTGGCGTCTACAGCTATTCCAACCTTGTAGCGTCCCCTTGTTGGGCTTGGTGGTGGGTGGCTACCATCGCCGCCGAATTTTGCATTTTTTATATGGCAAATGCTTTTTCCCTGCTACCTGATCGCTCCCTGAAGAGGGGGTGCACCGATCAAAGTTTCAACTTTTTTATGAAACCAAAAGAAATCTTCCCCAAGTACCGTGGTACTTAGTCAACATGAAACCAAGACAGTCCGTACTATATCTCCATTTATTGTTGCAAAATGTCTGACAGAGACAATAGGCTCAGGTTACAAAGTGACTAAGATTGGAAGCGGCGACCTTTTTCTGGAAGTGTGTGGCAAGCTTCAGTGCAACAAACTGTCAAAACTTCCCCGCAGGGGCGTCTGCGTAAGTAGGCGTTTGGTGTCTTGCGACACCGCGTACCCGACCACATGGGGGTAGGCCCCTCCCGCGTCTAACCGTGCGCGGCTTAGCCGTGTCCGGGGAAAAGGGGATCCTGGGGGTTGAGCCGATGCCGGGTGTTTGTACCTTTACGGCCCCTCGGCGGAGGCAACACACCTCTTTGGCCTTCACTTCACGTAGACGGCAGCCCCGGACTGACCCACCCGGGGGAAATCGGTAGTTGCCCTTTCCTGTCTTTCTCTCCCTCCAACCTTCGCCTTTCTCTCTTCCCTTCCAATCTTTCCTGTCCTCTCTTCATTTCCTATCACTTCCGACTTCGCGGGCAGCAAGGGTAACCTTGTGCATTATATCCTGCCTTGGGTATATGTATTTGGTTATAGCGGTGGCGTACAGTTGGCGTTTTCAGGACCTGTTCCTTACAGATTCTGCAGCGTCCCCTTGTTGGGCTCCTTGGTGGGTGGCTGGCGCCACCGCCGAAACACATTCCACATATATGGATAACTCCTTCCCTGCACTTGCTGATCGCCGACCGAAACGGGGGCGCACTGAAGTATTTCAATTTTTTGGTCACAAGACAGATTTTTCCACGAGTTCACGTGATCCATAGTGAGAAGCCAGAGAAGAACGCAAGAGCTGCATCATCTTTTCTCGTTGCGAAATGCTTGACTGAAACCATAGGACCAGGCTACAAGGCTATAAAGTTGGCAAGTGGAGATCTCCTGCGGGAACTCTGCGACGAAAAACAACATGACAAGTTACATACCCTAGTGTCTTTTGGCGAAATACCAATAACAGTGACCCCGCACTGCACGATGAACACCACTCGTGGTGTCGTCTCAGATAATGATCTCATGGACCTAACCGAAGCTGAACTTCTAGAAGGCTGGAAAGATGAAAATGTGATCAATGTAAAACGAATTAAGATGAGGCGAGATGGCAAAGAGATCCAAACGAAACACATTATTCTCACATTCGGTACAAGTGTTCTGCCCGAGACCATAGAGACAGGATACATAAAGATCAGAGCGAGGTCTTACATTCCGAACCCTCTCCGTTGCTTTAAGTGTCAAAGATTTGGCCACAGTTCGCAGAACTGCCGTGGCCGTCTCACCTGTGCGAAATGTGCCCACGAACATGCATCCGAATCCTGTGAAAACATGTGTCAACTGCGATGGCGTGCATGCCGCCTACTCGCGGTCGTGCCCGTCGTGGAATAAATTATTGGGCCTCATTTTAGACTCTAGATTAACATTTATCCCCCACCTGAAATATCTGAAAGCGAAGTGCCTGAAGACAATGAATCTACTGAAGATCTTGTCCGGGACATCTTGGGGAAGTGGCAGGAGGTGCCTCTTAAGCTTGTAGAGTCTCATACGGTCGCGCCTTGACTACGCAGCCATAGTCTATAACTCTTCTACGCCTAGTGCTTTGAAGATGCTAGATTCCGTTCACCACTTGGGTATCCGTCTTGCTACAGGTGCCTTCAGGACTAGTCCTGTTGAAGGCCTATACATTGAGTCCAATGAGTGATCTCTGGATCTCCAAAGGACATATTTAAGTCTCTCCTATGCCCTGAAAGTTAAATCAGGCATCCAGCATCCATGTCATTCTACCATTCGTGACATGTCCACTGTCTGGCTGTTCCGTAACCGCCCAGCCAACCGGCCCCCTCTGTCTCTGCGGTTGGAAGCACTATCAGAAAAAAGAGGTCCCTCTTCTAGAGGATGTACTAATGACCCCTACTTTGCTTCCACTGCCTTGGGAATGGCAGACTATTCAGTGTGACATCTCCTTCATAGAAATATCGAAACAATCACCGGAGGCACATATACATTCCCATTTTCTTGAACTCCGAAGCATCTGTGTAGTATTCTGCGCAGGAGCACTTCTGGAAGTCCACTGCTGGTGTTTCTTACACAGCTCTCGGAGACTCATTTTCTACATCTGGGGCACTAAATCCAGCACACATCTATTTTTACAGCAGAAGCATACGCTATACTATCGGCTGTTAAACACATAAGGCTCACAAATCTCTCTAGGGCCATTGTGTTCACTGATTCATTAAGTGTAGTCAAAGCCCTAAGTAGTCTACGGAAACACAAGAACTCCGTTTTGATGAACTGTACAGTTTATTGTGCGCCGCATATCTGCAACCAAATGATAGTTGTATGCTGGGTACCTAGCCTCAAAGGTATAAAAGGCAATGAAGCTGCTGACAAAAATGCTACGTCAGTAATCTTTAGCGATACAGACGCAAATATCCCGATCCCTGTCACAGACCTAAAGTCTTTTCTACGCCGTATGCTGAGGAAGCATTGGCAAGGAGAGTGGGATACCCAGGTACTAAATAAGCTACACATGATAAAACCAAAACTAGGGAACTGGATTACTGGGACAACGGCGCGATATAAGGAAGTACTTGTTTGTCGATTAAGAATAGGACACACTTACAGTACTCACTCTTACCTCTTGACTGGGAATGATCCTCCGATTTGTAGTAAGTGCGGCAATATTCTGGCAGTTGTCCATGTTCTTATTCAGTGCCCTGCAATAGAAGCAGAGAGGAAAAGGTATTTCCCTTCTGCATATCGTGAAAACATACCTCTTCACCCATCATATTTTCTTGGCTATGAACCACTTTTTAACCTGAAAACAGTTTTGGAATTCTTAAATGAAGTAAACACCCTGAAAATCATTTAGCCAGTTAATTTTAGCATGTGATTAACAGCCCTTGTATTCAAGGGCTCTGTTCAAGCCCTAGTATCACTGTTTATGTCTTACATCATACGTTTTAAACGAAACCCATTGGCCATAGCCCACATCACTAATTAGTTGGTGGCATTATTTTACCACTTAAATATTTTACGCCATTTACACCGATAGTTTTTAGGCCCTTCTACAGCCATGTCACATCTACCATGAAGAATTTATTGTCCACGCCATCCACAATTCATCGATAGCATTACCATTTGTCATGGCGCTCATTGGCCATACCTGGCCCTTGCGCCATAAAACACCACACATCATTGCCTTGAAGTAGGCCATCAGATGGTCTAGCCTTTCTCCGACAGCGCGCACGCTGAAAGTTTTTGCAGGTACAAGGGCTTCTCCAACATGGTGGCAATGGTCCTCCACCTTGACGTTTGCTCGAATGGGTTTTCGGCAAACACCTCCTTCGGGAGGTTAAGGTCGTTCTCGCTCATGAAACGCCCATGCATCACTCCTGAAACTATCGCCAACCACACATTCGTGCACTGCCGTGGAAAACGTGACGAGGGACGCGAATCGTGACGCGTCTCGGCTTGACTTGTGGCCGTATCACAACCGTATCTTGGAAAACAGGCGAATGTAGACAGCATCGCGATCTTTGCGCAGCTACAGGAAACATGAGCGAACCTTGTAAACAAACCTTGTTAAGCCTTCTGCTCTGCTAATCGACAGTGTATCTCAAAAACGGATCTATTTTATCGGCAGTATACGGCTGGCGAAGCATCATTACTCAAACCTAAATCAAATACCAGCATTATTTGCAAATGAACGAGGGAAATAATGCGGGCCGATGACTCAAAAGATTCGAAGTGTACAGCTCTCGCCTCAACAGGCGCCGCCATCTTGCCCTACGTACAAAATCCCTTGCGTGCGTTAGCGTTGAATGCTATATTCCGGAAATAGCGTACGTAAGTAAGAGTTCAGGCTACGTTTACGTTCTGCGCATGCGCAGTTTGCAGCACGCAGCGCTAACAAGACGGCAAGTTGGGCCAGTTGGTTGGAATTCATCGTAAGGATCATAACAGGCGCAAACAAGACAGACAAAAAGAAGGAAAATCGACAACACGGTGCTGCTCAGTCGGGCTAACGCTAACACTAAGTCCTTGCGTTTGCTGTTTTCCGCTATACTAAAACTCCCTAATTTCGTTATATCCAGGTTTAACTGTATATACCCCTCAATCATCACCTTGAAAAAACAGACTTTTATAACCTCAATGACCAGCTTACCGAGCCTTACATTCTCGTGGTCAATTTTAACGCTCGCAACACGTTGTGAGGAGACTTGCGATGTGACGCGAGAGGTCGACTCATTGAAAATTTTCTTCTGACCTCTGGTGCCTGCCTTTTTAATAAGAAGGAGCCGACCTACTACAACGCCCAACACGATTCGTACTCATCGATAGATCTAGCAATTGAATCTGCTTCTCTTCTGCCTGACCTTGAATGGAATGTCATTAACAATCCTTTTGGAAGTGACCTCTTTCCCGTAACCTTAAACTTATAAACGCAGCATGATAACCCTCTCAATATTCCTCGATGGAAATTAGCATCGGCTGACTTGGAGCATTTTAAAGAATCAACATATTTACCACGAGATATTATAAACAATTTTAGTATTTTACGAGGGTCGTTTGATAAGTGTGGTAAAAAGCAAATAAAGATACCATGTTTGCAGAAAACAATATTTTATTTTTCAACATATATATATATATATAGTTACCTTCCAACTTCACACACTTCTTCCAGCAGTGCTCCAATTTTTTTATCCCCTCAGAAAGAAAGGATGGCTCGAGGCCCTTGAAGTAGTCATTTACCACTGAGATAACCTCTTCATCTGAAAAAAAAAGATACTTTCCAGCAAGCCAATTCTTGAGGTTTGGAAAGAGGAAGAAGTCGCATGGGGCCAAATCCGGAGAATAGGGCGGATGAGGCACAACCTCGAAGCCTAACTCGTGCATGTTGGCCATTGCAACAAGCGATCTGTGGGGCGGGGCATTGTCTTGGTGAAAGAGGAGTTTTTTCCGTGCCAAGCCAGGTCGTTTCGTGCGCAATTTTTTTTAGTTGATCGAGGAGCGTTGCATAATATGGTCCAGTTATCGTTTTGCTATTTTGTAAGTAGTCTACAAAGATTATTCCTCGTGAATCCCAAAAGACAGTCGCCATCATCTTTCCGGCTGAACAAACAGTCTTTGCCTTTTTTGGAGCACCTTCATCAGGCCCAGTCCATTGCTTTGACTGGTGTTTAGACTCTGGAGTGTAATGATGTATCCACGTCTCATCAACTGGCACATATCGACGCCAGAAGTCCTGCAGTTTGCAATCAATCATCGATAAACACTGCTTCGAGATGTCAGCCCTCATGCGCCTTTGGTCGATCGTCAGCAGTCGCGGCACCCAACCGGCACAGACCTTATCTGCAATTTCTCATGAAGAATATTGTGAACTCTCGCTGCTGAGATGCAAACAATATCAGCTATCTCACGTACCTTCACTCGGCGATCATCCATGACAATTTCATGAATTTTCGACACCATTTCTGACGTGCTTCATCTTGTGTCGAAGTTCGGCCACGTTTGAATTCATTTATCCAGTAGTAAATGCTCTTCAGTGATGGTGCATAGTCTCCATGAACTTCGCTCAACCCGGCTTTAATTTGGGCAGCCGTCCAGTGTTTTAAATAAAAATGTTTGATCACTGCTCGAAATTCACCTTTTTTCATTTTGGTGGGAATCACCACACAGCTCAGTGCCAATGGTTGTAAGAAGCTTACTAACTGTCGGTACCAGTGTAAACAAGTTCTGCCGTCATATGAAGGGTGCTTCTCGTGCGCCACCTAGAAGAAAACAAAATTGTAGCGCAATCTCTTGTATTTTTACCATACTTATCAAACAACCCTTACTGCTTTTATTATTGATGCTGCTGAAAAGTGTATCCCACAAACGAATGGTGGTTCACTTAAAAGACGTGTTCCCTGGTGGAACGAAAACTGCACAGAGGCGCGAAAGAGCCAGAATAAGGCATGGGGCATATTGCATCGATCGCCAAATGCAGAAAATTATATTCAATTTAAACACACTCAATCGCAGGGAAGGAGGACACGACGTCAGGCAAAGAGACAAAGCTGGATGAGGTTTCTCTCGGGTATAAATTCATACACACAGGAGGCAGACGTGTGGAATGAAAAGCTAAAGGGGCAACAAATCCATCCGTTGCGTCTGGTGAAGGACCAAGGGAATACTTTGCAGGACCAGGCAGACTGTCTTCGGGAGTACTTTCAGCGTGTTTCAAGCTCAATCTATTATTCGCAATCCTTTCTTAAATATAAACAGATAGAAGAATGTAAGCCATTCGTACGCAAATGTCGACAGAATGAAGCGTATAACAGTCTTTTCAGTATTGCTGAGTTGAGAGTTGCCTTGATCGCATGTAAGAGCTCTGCCCCGGGACCTGACAGAGTCATGTATGACATGATTAAGAACGTACACCCTGATACACAACTGACACTACTCGCACTTTTCAACACTATTTGGGCTGCCAGATGCCTTCCCTCCGCATGGAAAGAAGCGATTGTGGTCCCTGTATTGAAGCAATGTAAAGATACTTCCTCGGCGGCAAGTTACCGTCCCATAGCTCTCACAAGTTGCCTTCGTAAGCTGTTTAAAAAAATGATTAATCAACGACTCATACATTTCCTTGAACTGAACAAAATGCTCTATCCCTATCAGTGTGGCTTTAGAGAAGGGCGATCCACAACTGATCATCTTGTGCGCATTGAAGGAAATATCCGGGATGCATTTGTAGATAAACAGTTTTTCTTATCAATATTCCTCGATATGGAGAAGGCGTACGGCACAACATGGTGTTAAGGAATCTTGAGAGACTTGTCGGGAATGGGCATCTGTGGCAATATGCTAAACCTAATAGAAAGCTGTCTGTGTAATTGTACCTTCCGCGTCAAAATCGGCAATGCATTGTCACGTCCATTTATACAGGAAACTGGTGTACCCCAGGGAGGCGTGCTCAGCCGCACACTGTTTATCATGAATATGAACACACTTCGTGCCTCATTACCACCGGCTATTTTTTATTCTAGGTGGACGACATACAAATAGGCTTCCAGTCCTGTAACCTTGCAGTGTGCGAGAGACAGGTACAGCAGGGCTTGAACAAAATATCCAAGTGGGCAGACGAAAACAGGTTTAAAGTTCACAAAAGTTCTTGTAAGCCCACAAAAGTTTTTTTAAAAGAAAGAGACCTGATCCCAGATCCTTGTGTAGGAATGTGTGGACAGCAAATATCTGTAACAAAGAACACAAGTTTTTAGTCATCATACTTGACTCTAAGCTAACTTTCATTCCACACATAAAATATCTCAAAGCAAAATGCCTAAAAATAGTGAACCTAATGAAGATTCTATCTCGCAAACATGGGGCAGCAACAGGAAATGTTAATGAATCTTTACAAGAGCCTCATTCGATCGCGACTGGATTATGGTGCTGTAGTGTATCACTCTGCTGCCCCAAGCGCACTAAAGATGCTAGATCCTGTTCACCATCTAGGTATCTGCCTAGCCACTGGCGCTTTCAGAACAAGCCCTATTGAAAGCTTATACGTAGAATCGAATGAATGGTCACTCCATCTGCAGAGATCATGCATCGGCTTCACGTATTTTCTCAAAGCCCACTTTAGTCGTGAACATCCGTCTTCTAAAACTGTTAACGATGTGACGTGTACTACACTTTTCTATATTTTACCCTCTGTGAGACGGCCTTTCTCACTGCGTGTGAGAGAACTCAGCGAAGAAATGGATGTCCCACTTCGCGAACATCGCCTAATGCCTCCAGGTAAGCTGTTACCACCCTGCGATTAGCAGGTGATAGAATGTGATGTATCCTTTATAGAGGTCACAAAGCACGCTCCTGCACTCGAAATCGCAATGCATTTTCGTGAACTCCAATCGAAATACTCTTGCTGTGAATTCTACACCGACGCATCAAAGTCACATGCTGGCGTATCTTACGCAGCTGTTGGTCCTTCTTTCTCTGAATCAGACGTTTTGAACCCTCATACAAGTATCTTTACTGCAGAAGATTATGCAGTACTGGCTGCTGTTAAATGCATTAGGAAATTAAAACTACAGAAGGCAATAATATTCATGTACTCCTTAAGTGTCGTAAAGGCACTAATGCCTTTAAGAAAACAGAAAAATCCTGTCTTCATTGAACTTTACTCATACTTGTGCAATATTTATTCATCTCATAGACATGTAACAATATGCTGGGTTCCTTGTGCTAGATGCATCGAGGGTAATGCGCTAGCAGACCAAATAGCCAGATCAATTGCATCTCAAGCTGTTAATCTTACGGTTACTATTCCTGCCACAGATGACAAGCTTTTTTGCGAATGAAACTGCGAAGCCACTGGCAACGCTTGTGGGACGCCGAAACAAATAAGCTCCACTTAATTAAGCGGAGCTTATTAAGCTTAGTAAGATTAGTAGCTTGAGATGTAATTGATCTGGCCATTTGGTCTGCTAGCACATTACCCTCGATGCATCTATGACCAGGAACCCAGCATATTGTCACATGTCTATGAGATGAATAAATATTGCAGAAGTATGAGTAAAGTTCAATGAAAACAAGATTTTCGTGTTGTCTTAAAGACATTAGTTAGGTTTCTGGCCCTACACTACGAAAGCACGAAGAACAGATGTCCTCATGTGTCGTCTCAGAATAGGACACACGTATGGTACCCACAAATTTCTGTTGACTGGTAACGAGCCTCCAGCCTGTGGTCGATGTGGTGAGAGGCTTACCGTCCTCCATGTCCTCCTGGAGTGTTGGGAAGCTGAAACAGAGAGAAGGAAACATTTTCCTCTTGCATACCGCTATTGTGTCTCGCTCCATCCCTCCATGTTTCTTGGTAAAGAACAACTTTTTAAAACCAAAGCAGTCCTCGCTTTCTCGAACGATGTCCTACATGTTATAAGCCCCATACATTCGTAGCGCATCCTCTCTCCAGAGGATGCCACTTTGACAGCAGGATGTCGCAGCAGGATGCCGCTGTGTTCAGTATAGCACCTGCCTCCAGGCCCTTGTGGTTCAAGGGCTCTGTTTAGGCAGTGGTTCTTTTGCCAATTACTGCATCTGAAATATCCTGAAGAATGCATTGAAAAAGAGTGATACGATATTCATTTTCATAGTACATGTCAATAATCATTGTCATAACCTTATCACATGTAGATTTTATGCACTTTACAGTGACTATTTTTAGGCCCCTTTAGATGAGGCGTGGCTGTAATGTTTTATCCACACCTCATAACTCACTATTCATGTACCACTGACAAGCCATTATGAGTGCCTTGGCGCTCTTTGGTCGCATGTGGCCCTTGCGTCAATAAACCACATTATTGAATCAATCTTGCAACTTTTGAACGCATGATGGACATGCACTCTTCTACGTGGTCTGAGATGGTCGACCTGTCTTTCCCCGCAGGGGGGGCGTCTGCGTTAGCAGGCGTTTGGTGTGTTGCGGCACCACGTACCCGAGCACACGAGGGTTGGACCCTCCCGCGTGTAGCCGTGCGCGGCTTAGCCGTGTCCGGGGAAAAGGGGATCCTGGGGGTTGAGCCGATGCCGGGTGTTTGGACCTTTACGGCCCCTCGGTGGAGGCAACACACCTCTTTGGCCTCCGCTTCGCGTAGACGGCACCCCCGGACTGACCCACCCGGGGGAAATCGGTAGTCGCCTTTTCCTGTCCCCCTCTCCAATCTTTTGTCTTTCTCTCCCACTTTTCCAACTGTCCTGTTTTCTAGTCACTTCTTCTCACTTCCAAATTTCCAGGCGGCAAGGGTTAACCTGGTGTAGCTATCCAACCTTGGGTATTTTATATTAGGTTATAGCGGCGATGCATGGCTGGCGTCTGCAAGTATTCTAAACTTGTAGCGTCCCCTTGTTGGGCTCGGTGGTGGGTGGCTACCATCGCCGCCGAATTTTCCATTTTTACATGGCAAATGCTTTTCCCGCGCTACCTGATCGCTCCCTGAAAAGGGGGCGCACCGATGAAAGTTTTAATTTCTTTTTGAAACCACAGCAGTCTTTCCCGAAGTATCACGTCATACACAGCCAACATGAAACTAGGACAGTCCGAATGATCTCGCCGTTTGTTGTAGCCAAATGTCTCAAGGAAGCAATCGGCCCAGGCTATAAAGTAACGAAGATGGGAAGCGGCGATCTTCTAGAAGTTCGCGACAAACCACAGTACGACAAGCTTTCGAAACTTGTGGCGTTTGGAGACATCCCCGTGTCTGTGGGCCCCCACAGGTCAATGAACACAGTGCGCGGTGTCGTCTCGGAGGACGATCTCCTTGAACTAAGTGAAAGCGAACTACTTGAAGGATGGCAAGACCAGAACGTAGTCAAGGTGCAGAGGATAACATTAAGGCGAGATGACAAGCAAATACCTACCAAGCACATTATCATTACTTTCGGAACTAGCAATCTACCAGAATCAATTGAAACCGGCTACTGCAAGCTTCGTGTCAGGCCATACATCCCAAATCCGCGTCGATGCTTCAAGTGTCAGCGTTTTGGGCATGGGTCGCAAAACTGCCGAGGGCGCGCTACTTGTGCTAAGTGTGGTTCAAATGAACACGCTTCTGACATCTGCACTTCAGCAACCCGCTGTGCCAACTGTGAAGGAGATCACCCCGCCTACTCGCGATCGTGCCCCTCGTGGAAAAAAGAGAAACAAATTATAGAACTGAAAGTCAAACTGAACCTATCTTTCCCAGAGGCACGTAGGCGTTTCTATCTCCATAACCAGTCCAGTCCTTCATATTCCGATGTGGCGCGCCGGGGGGCAGCGCCACATCTTTCGGCGGCTGCCCAAGTCACACGGAGTGTGACGGCGGTCACGCCATCAGCCCCCCCGGCTGGAGCAGCCAGCGCTGTTCCGCCCCTGCCAAGGAGGGCCAGCAGACCCGCGGGCCTGCTGGACCCAGGGCCACTGCCCGTGCAGTTCGGCCTGAAACCCCCGCGAACATCCCCGCTGAGCGGGCACTGTCCACCGCCTCAGACGAGGTGATGGACACAAGCAGACCACCGGCGTCTCAGACGCCCAAAGAACGGTGCAGCTCCCTGGAGCGCACCGGGAAGAAAGGAAAACCCCGCATCACGGGGCCTGGAAAGGTCTCGTGAACTAACTTCTTTCTTTCTGTACACACATCACCAACTTCTTTTCCATTATGGATACCCAAGTATTACAATGGAACGTGAGAGGACTTCTACGTAACCTTGACGATGTTAAAGAACTCCTCCGCAAATTCAGTCCAAAGGTGATGTGTGTACAAGAAACACACCTAAAATTAACACAGACGAACTTTTTAAAGCAATATGTCACTTTCCGCAAAGACCGCGACGACGCTCTCGCCTCGTCAGGGGGTGTGGCCGTAATGGTCGATAAGGGCGTTGCATGTCAGCAATTAAGCCTCCGAACGTCCCTTGAGGCAGTTGCTGTCCGAGCAGTGTTGTTTGGTAAACTAGTCACAATTAGCTCCATCTACATTCCTCCTTCCCATCAGCTTTCCAGAACAGAATTTCAGAGCTTCATCGATGAACTTCCTCCGCCATACATAGTCGCTGGTGACCTTAACGCTCATAGCCCCCTGTGGGGCGACTCTCGTTGCGATGCGCGAGGGCGCCTTATAGAAAATTTTCTGTTTTCTTCAGGTGAATGTGTATTGAACAAGAAAGAACCTACTTACTACAGTATTACACATAACACATACTCGTCCATAGACTTAAGCATAGTGTCGAGCACTCTAATGCCATACCTGGAGTGGTCCGTCCTCAAGAACCCCTATGGAAGCGACCACTTCCCAATTATGTTGAACTCAACGAAACGAGATGGATGCTTGTCACCACCTCCTCGATGGAATATGGACTCGGCGAACTGGGAACTGTTCCGAGAGCTAACACACTTAGGCCGTGATGACATTGTTGCTCTTAACGTGGACGACGCCGTAGCATATCTAACTGGTTTTATTATTGACGCTGCTACAAAATGTATTAAACAAACTAGTGGACTGGCTCAGAAGCGCCGCATTCCTTGGTGGAACGAAGAATGTCGTAAAGCCCGCAAAAATCAAAACAAAGCTTGGGGATTGCTTCGCGATTCTCCTACTGCCGAAAATCTTATTAATTTCAAACAGGTTAAATCGCAAGGCAGAAGGACACGTCGACGTGCCAAGAGAGAGAGTTGGGAGAGGTACATTTCTGGAATAAATTCCTACACAGACGAGGCAAAAGTATGGAACAGGGTGAATAAATTAAAGGGCCGTGAGACGAACCCGCTGCCCTTAGTGAGTACCCAAGGAGATGGCCTGGAGAATCAGGCAAACTGTCTGGGCGAACACTTTGAATATGTCTCCAGTGCATCTCATTATACACAAACATTCCTGAGGTTCAAAGAACGCGCAGAGCGACAGCCCCTCGATCGGAAATGTGCCCGAAATGAACATTACAACTGCCCGTTCAGTTTAGCTGAACTTAAAGCTTCTCTTGCTTGTTGCAACGGTTCGGCACCAGGTGCTGACCGTATCATGTATGAAATGATCAAGCACCTACACCCTGAAACACAAAAGACACTTCTCTCTCTTTTTAATGTCATGTGGGCTGCTGGTTCCATTCCATCTTCTTGGAAAGAGGCTATAGTAATCCCCGTACTTAAACAGGGCAAGGACCCGTCCTTACCTAGTAGCTACAGACCCATTGCTTTGACAAGCTGTCTGTGCAAGCTCTTCGAAAAGATGATTAACCGGCGCCTAATCTGTGTCCTAGAAAGCAACGGAATACTAGATCCTTACCAATGTGGCTTCCGGGAAGGTAGGTCGACTACAGACCACCTTGTCCGCATCGAGGCAATCATAAGGGATGCCTTTATACACAAACAGTTTTTTCTCTCCGTATTTCTTGATTTAGAGAAGGCATATGACACCACATGGCGCTTCGGTATTATCCGAGACCTTTCCGCTATGGGTGTCCGCGGCAACATGTTGAGCACTATCCAAAGCTACCTTTCTAACCGTACCTTTCGTGTAAGGGTGGGCCAGGCCTTGTCTAGGTCTTTCACCCAGGAAACTGGTGTCCCGCAGGGCGGTGTGCTTAGCTGTACACTGTTTATTGTGAAAATGAATTCTCTACGCGCGGCTATTCCACGAACGATGTTCTACTCTGTATATGTAGATGATGTCCAGATTGGTTTTAAATCGTGCAACTTTGCTGTCTGCGAACGACATGTCCAGCATGGCTTAAATAAAGTGGCTAAATGGGCTGATGAAAACGGTTTTAGGTTGAGCCCACAGAAAAGCACATGCGTCCTTTTCACTAATAAGAGAGGAATAGTACCAGACCCTGCTATTGAGCTGTCTGGTACCACATTACCTGTAAGCAAAGAGCACAAGTTTCTAGGCATCATATTGGACTCAAAACTCACATTCGTTCCGCACATCAAATATTTGAAGGCTAAGTGCCTGAAAACAATGAACTTATTGAAGCTGCTGTCGCGTACAACATGGGGCAGTGACAGGAAATGCATTTTGAACTTGTACAGGTGCCTTGTCGGCTCACGACTTGACTACGGGGCGATAGTTTACCAGTCTGCTGCACCCAGCGCCTTAAAAATGTTGGACCCTGTTCACCATTTAGGAATCCTGCCTCGCGACTGGGGCCTTCAGGACAAGCCCCGTACAAAGCCTTTATGTGGAAGCGAACGTGTGGTCGCTCCACCTTCAGAGGACTTATGCCAGCTTTACATATTTCCTTAAAATAAATTCAAACCGTACACATCCTACCTATTTTACCATAAACGATACCACATCTGCCACACTATTTAATAATCGACCAACAGCGAAGCAGCCCTTCTCGCTACGCGTGAGAAAGCTCAGTGAAGAAATGGGTGCTGCACTACTTGAACATTGCCTAATGCCTCCAGCGAAGCTGCTACCGCCTTGGCAGTGGCAGCTGGTTGAATGTGACACATCGTTTATTGAAGTCACAAAACACGCGCCAGATGCACACATTCAAATGCACTTTTTAGAACTAAAGTCAAAATACTCTTGCCCTGAATTTTACACAGACGCATCAAAGTCACATGCTGGCGTTTCCTATGTGGCAGTCGGTCCGTCCTTCTTGGAATCCGATGTACTTTATCCCCACACAAGCATCTTTACGGCAGAGGCCTATGCAGTACTATCGGCGGTGAAACACATTGATAGATTGAAACTCCAAAAGGCTGTAATATTTACCGACTCTTTAAGCGTTGTTAAAGCATTAATGATGCCGCAAAAACATAAACACCCTGTAATTATGAACCTCTACTCACTGATCTGCTCTGTTTATGCATCTAAACAACAAATCATAATATGCTGGGTGCCTGGGCATAGAGACATCGAGGGTAATGTTCTTGCCGATCAAATGGCCACATCAATAACATCGCACGCTATTAATCCTACCGCTGCTGTCCCTGTAACAGATTTGAAACCTTTCTTGCGGAAGAAACTGCGAAGCTACTGGCAACGTTTGTGGGATGCGCAAACAAATAATAAGCTCCACTTGATTAAGCCACAGTTAGGTTTCTGGCCCTCTGCATCAAAAACACGGCGAACTGATGTCCTATTCTGTCGCCTCAGAATAGGACACACATATGGTACCCACAATTTTCTATTGAATGGTAATGATCCTCCAACCTGTGGTAGATGTGGCGAGAGGCTCACCGTTCTTCACGTCCTCCTGGAATGTAGGGAAGCCGAGAGAGAGAGGAAGAAACATTTTCCTCTGGCATACCGCTGTTCTATCCCTCTTCATCCTGCTATGTTTCTTGGCAAAGAACCGCTTTTCACTACCAAAGCAGTCCTCGCTTTTTTGAATGATGTTGTCTTGCATGTTATCAGCCCAAGAAATACGTAATGCATCCTCTCTCAAGAGGATGCCACTGTGATAATAGTTCAGTTTAGCCTCTGACATATCTTAGTATATCATCAATCTTTCACAATGCATCCCTCGTATCCATAGCACACTTCATTAGTCATTGCCATATTCTTAGTACCTATAGATTTTACGCATTTTACAGCGACTATTTTAGGCCTCTTTACAGCCATGCCACATCTGTTTTATCCACACCTTCTAATTCACCATTCATGTACCACTGACACGTCATTATCATCGCCTTGGCGCTCTTTGGTCGCATCTGGCCCTTGCGCCAAAAAACTCCAAGAATCAATCAATCAATCGACCTGTCTTTGTTATCTGGACGACGTCATCGTTTTCTCGCCCAACTTTGACAGCCACCTCCCTCGTCTGTTGGCCATTCTCGACATTTTTCGCCGGGCTGGCCTCCAGCTCAATTCATCTAAGTGTACGTTTGGGTGCCACCAGATCAAATTACTAGAACACTTAGTCGACGCTACTGGTGTCCAACCGGACCCTGACAGGGTCCGTGCCGTCCGCGAGTTCCCGGTTCCACGGTCCACGCAAGAAGTACGCTGCTTTCTTGGGCTCTGCTCCTACTTTCGCCGCTTTGTTCTCAACTTCGTGGACATTGCTCGACCCCTCATGGACCTACTCAAAAAGGATGCGGCCTTTTCTTGGGGCGTGGACCAAGTGATTTCAGCGTCGTTGATTTCTGCCCTCACTTCACCTGTGCTGGCTCATTTTGACCCAGCTGCTAGAACAGAACTTCGCGCCGACGCAAGCGGCCATGGTATTGGTGCTATCCTCGCCCAAACACAGAACGGAGTCAACCGTGTGATAGCGTATGCTAGTCTTCTTCTGTCACAGTCGGAAAAGAATTACACCATCACTGAGCGCGAGTGCCTAGCTCCCGTCTGGGCTGTCGCGAAATTCGGACGGCCGTTCATGGTCATACAGACTATCATGCGCTCTGCTGGCTCTCAACACTTAAAGACCCCACAGGGAGGCTGGTCCGTTGGGCATTACGATTACAGGAGTACACATTCTCCCTAGTGTACAAATCTGGCAAGTTACACATTGACGCCGACTGCCTCTCCCGCCATCCCGTTGAACCACATGACTCCACTGAAACAGACCCCGACACCTGTCTTGGCGATAACAGACATCCATGTGGCCGACGAACAACGTAGAGATCCATCGTTGCTCTCTCTTATTGACCGTCTGCAATCCGGCACCCACGACCCTTCCTTCAACATGTTCTTGCTTCAGGATAATGTTCTTTACCGCCGCAACATGCACCCCGACGACGCGGAACTCCTGCTCGTTGTCCCGCGTCATCTGCGCAGGGATGCCCTCGTCCAGTTTCATGGCGCCCCCACTTTCGGGCACTTGGGCGTCTCGAGAACTGATGATCGCATACGACGACATTTTTAGGGGCGAAGCACCTTAGGGCCGAGCCTTGTCCCTCGTTGTCGTAGCTCTGGTTGGCATGGAGACCGCTATGTATATATGTATACGCATATATATATATATATATATATGGACGCCAAGCTCCGGAAGCCGGAACCGGAAGCCGACTTCCGCTTCCGGCGTTTTTCTCTTGTCCGTAGCTAGGAGCGCTGGTGCACAAGGGCGTTTAGGGAGCCTACATACGCGGCCCGCTTTAGGGTGGTGACATCTCGAACCAGTGTTGCCTAAAACAGCCCCCAAATTTGACGGTCCGCCATGTTGGTCTCCAATGTCAGCCCCGAGCATCGTGAAGCGCCGACTGCGAAGGTTGCGAGCACCTTTTCGTCTTTTGAGGGTTGTCCCACGAGCACTATTTCGTGTCGAATGTAAATAATTGTTACTGAGCGAGCATTTTCAGGTTAATTAACGAAAGGGTGCGCTATGTAACGCGTGATACGGCGTACTCCACAGAAAAACAGAGAGCCTAGTGCAAGAATTTCAGTCCATCTGCTTGTAGAAATGTTTATTAAAATATGAATTAAAAATCACGGAGCCATACTTTTGAATTATACGTTCCGTATGATGCGAAAGCTAAAGCCTTTTTGTTGATTCTAATACTGTATTATATTGTGAATGCGTTAGTGAATAGTGAGATTATTTGTTTTTGTGAAACTCCTGCAGTAGTTGGTTGTGCTTTAAAGCTGTGCAAGCTATACGTTGCAATGCTGCACAAAAAAAGTTTCATCCTGCATCCACCACCAGCCACAACAGTTTTTTTGTTTTGACCTTGGTAACTAGATTTCTGGGCAAATGAAACTATTGCCAAGCCCAGTACATTAAACAGTCATTTAGAGACATACCACCAAGTGAGTTTCCTCTGGGTGAGCTCAGTAATGGAAACAAATACGTGCACATGTGAACAAGCATATTTATTGGGTTACATGATCAGCCTCGGAAAACACTTTGCAAATAGTCTGCATCTCAACTAAAGTGATACTAAAACAGGAGACAGGCTGCATCCTATAAGAATGTTTCAAAAACCTACAGTGAAACAAACATTAAACATTATAAAGGAACTTGTAGCATCCATAAGGTAACATTTATTGCGTTACAGGCAAGCACACAATCCCTACCAGTTCTCACAGAGAAGCCACCTTAACCAAACCAGTGCTCCATGTACCTTCGTAATCTACTGGCAGTCATGGCGTCTTTTGAAGGGCAGCAAACATAGGACTATGGCCAAGTCCAGCCGTGTGAGATTGAATGTGATGTCTCACCACTGGTTCAAGGGTGCACTTGCATCCTCCACGAAATTCGGGGTACACATAAATGAAGGTATTGAAGTCACGGATGAGGAGCTCCGCTAAGGCATGCTTTTCAGGGTGGTATGCTTTCCTGCATGCCGTCGGATGCTCTCACTGTGGAATGCAGGTACATTATCAGAAACAATCACCCGGTGTGTCTAAATGTATCTCTTTCCATTAATATGATGACACTGTTCACATTATCCGGGCTTTGCCACCGTCATACATGTTCACTGGTAAAAAGCCACCATAAAAGACCGAGTCCGGTGCACACCCTCTCGATTCTTCTTGAGTTGAGAGAAAATCGAGATTGACAACTTCGAAGGGCACATCTGAACATCAAGGAATGACCGTCTGGTTTCATTTTGGGTGGAACTTGGCACGAATAGCATGAAAATTGTGACAGGTCCTCACATAATCCTCCGCAACAGCTTTCATGTTCTTCGAAGTGAAATGTTTCTGAATCTTGCAGTGAGTCGCCCATAAGCCATCATGGCCACCCGAGTGCAGACTGTCTTAATAAAGCCGCAATATTTTTTACATGTTCCGTGGAGGCACCACGAATGTTCCATTGATTAATTCCAACTCTTCAGCGTCTTCCCATACACTTGCGATGCAACAAAATTACACGAAAGGGGTGCGTGTTGCAGAGGATTTCTTTGAAGGAGCTACACAGCATTCATTTAATCAACAAAAACTATGTGCTTTAAACCATCTTTCTTTGGCGAAAATGAATACGAAAAGATTAGTTGCTTTGAATAAACAACATATGTGCATAATAAATGTCGCATAGCAAGCACCAAAACATGAGTCAAACAGTAATAAAGCCAAAAAGTTCATGCCAGTTCAAAGAATATAAATTCAAGTAAAGCCGTCACAGGAGACCACGGTTATGCAAACTTTCACTGCCACTGTACCAGGCGGAGCACACAATACCACATAGCTTCAATACAAACCTACATTCTTGCGCCATTAAATTCTGGTGCACATAGTCACTTTCTGATTATGCAATAGCAATACGCCTTCGAAGTATTCTCACATATTTTCTCAGCGCAACTGTGCAGTCGCAGGATACAACACATCACTGAAATCAAGACTGCCAATGATATCTGTCAACAAAATATGTTACAGCCATACGAAAAAGACAAGCATTAAAGAAAGTTAATCTGATACTAGTGATGCTGCATTCAGGTAAAGTCAATATTAGCAGCTAGAACGCATGGAAGCATGCTGTTTTTCAGTACACTAAACAATGAACAAAGAGCTTTGGTGCGAAACATTTTAGTGAATGCCCCACCTGCTCGAGGCGTTAAAAAGACATCCAGAGGCACACGTCAAACACTTCTGCAAACACATCACACAACCACAGCAGCATTAAATTAACCACTGAGACGCCACACACGGCTCAGAGAAGATTAGCAGCGGCACAGGTTTTGCTGGACTGTCCGTTCACCCTCTGCGCATGCTGCTGTCGGAGATGAATCTTAAGTCTTGTCCTCACATACTTCTCAAGGAGCATTTTGCATGCCCTTGATTCATGCGCATCACAACACCCTAATCTCATAGCCACAGACTTCCGCAAGGCACTCAGGACACCTGTAAATGGAGCTTTGAGAGTCAGGATCTCATTCATGTTTGCAAAAGTCTTAAAGTTTTCCTCACATTCGATTAAAACTTGCATCACTGTTTGGCTTGGCTGGATGAGCTTTCCGCTATTCTTGACATACTCTTTCAGCTGTATAAGAGCATTGTACTGGCCTGTTGCATCGCCAACCAGGGCTCTTTCACAGTCTTTGCACTCTCCAAGAAAACCGATGACTGACTTCAGCAAAAAGCCTCCCAAGTACGCAAGGATATCGCACTCTTCTGTGGTAAGTGCATAAACAAACAAGTTCTCAAGCTCCTCGGGCTCCTGACCTTCTACTTGATCCTGTTTGAAACTGGGGTCAAGAAGGTCAGCCAGGTGCGTGCTGTCATCAACACCATAGCTAGATGATGTCGGTGTGTTTACAAACTGGCCAACGCAGATAAGCTTTAAGGCACACTTGACATCATATGCGCTCGGCACAGGTTTTCCGAGCCTCAATACAGAAAAGATGTTTTCGAGACAATCCTGTGACAATCTACCAGTTAGCAAGTACTTGTAATTGAGCTTGTTCAGAAGCTCATGAGAAAGACGCAGGACAACAGTAGTTGACACCAAAAGGCCAGCTTGTGACGGCTTCCAGTGTGCAGTAAGTCCCATATTTAGTCCACAGAAGGTGGCACAAGCTAGTCCAAGGAGTTCAGTTGCTTCCTTGTGTTTGGAAAGATCGAAATTGCTCAAAGCAACAACTGGATGCCGTGACGACATCAAGGTGTACCACCTACCGACAAGTTCAAAAAACCACGCCGTCGCCTCCGCTTCAGGAGGTAAGATGCTTTGCTTAATCAGATAACGTATAGCCGGTGGAGCCTCACGGAACATTTGAACAGCAATGTTCACTTTCATTGTCGTGAAGTGTCCAAGGCTGATGTGGACGTCGGAGAGCCTGCTGGCAATCTTGAGCTCCTTGTCTCTGTCATGTGTGAGAACAGCTTCGACATGGTCTATGTTCACAGTTCCTGCTGTAAGCTTGTGCTCACGTATAGTTGCTTCTCCTAGAGTGAATGTCTTCACACGGAGCAGTTGAGCACGAATATTCTTCAGGACGTGGGCTGGATCAGCCATAAAATATAGCTGCCTACCTTCAAGGTGTGGGTGTGAAACAGAGCACACAGTCTCAGAGTGCCTAACATACCTCCAGGCCCTTGTGTTTCAAGGGCTCTGTTTAGGCACTTGTGCTTCTGGCCAAGTCTAGCATCTTTATTATTTTGTAAGTCGCATCATTCCTTCGCAATGCATTGTTCATGTCCATAGTACACATAATCAGTCATTGCCATAATCTTATTACGTATATATTTTACGCACTTTACAGCGACTGTTTTTAGGCCCCTTTACAGCCATGTCACATCTAGTGTTCATATAGTTCACTATTCATGTACCACTATCGAGTTGCGCCACCACGTACCTGAGCACATGGGGGTTGGACCCTCCCACGCGTAGCCGTGCGTGGCTTAGCCGTGTCTGGGGAAAGGGGGATCCTGGAGGTTGAGCTAATGCCGGGTGTTTGGACCTTTAAGGCCCCCCGGCGGAGGCAACACACCTCTTTGGCCTCTGCTTCACATAGACGGCACCCCCGGACTGACCCACCCGGGGGAAATCGGTGGTCGCCTTTTCCTGTCCCCCTCTCCGATCTTTTTCTTCTCTATTTTTCTGTCCTCACTGTCCTGTCACCTCTTCTCTTCAGTTACTTCCTCACTTTTCATAGGCGGCTTGGGTTAACCTTGTGTAGGTGCCCTCCCTTGGGTTTGTATATAAGGTTATAGCAGCAATGTACGGCTGGCGCCTGCAGCCTTACACGTTAAGTGCTGCAGCGTCCCCTTGTTGGACTCCGAGGTGGGTGGCTGCCATTGCTGCCGAACTACACCAAATTGCTATGGGAACACCCGCTTTTCCTAGGCTTCTTGATCGTCTCCCTCAGAAGAGGGGACGCACCGATGAGATTATAAACTTGTTCACCCGACCTAAAGACGTTTTCCCACGATTTCAAGTATTCCACAGTGAAAGAACCGAAAAACTAGCAAGAACCATATCCCCATTTGTAGTTGCAAAAAGCTTGACCAACGCACTAGGCCCTGGCTACAAGGTCACCAAAATGCCAAGCGGAGACCTTCTCCTTGAACTACATGATAAAGAACAATACAATAGACTCGGCAAACTTGTTACTTTTGGTGATGTCCCAGTTTCCGTTTCACCGCATCGATCCATGAACACAGTACGGGGGGTAGTATCTGAAGCAGACCTCATCGACCTATCTGAAACCGAACTGTTGGAAGGATGGAAGGAGCAAAATGTCACGAATGTGCAGCGCATTGTTATGAGACGGGACAATAAAGAAATTCGCACGAAACACCTGATACTTACCTTTGAATTGAGCGTTTTGCCACAAAGCATTGAAACAGGCTACACAAAGACATCCATAAGACCATACATCCCAAATCCTAGGCGATGCTACCAATGCCAAAGATTCGGCCATGGCTCGCAGAGCTGCCGTGGTCGACTCACCTGTGCTAAGTGTGGAATACAAGGTCATGCCTCAGACAATTGTGAGGCCACACCTCACTGCGTTAACTGCGATGGTGACCATCCAGCATACTCCCGGTCCTGTCCAAGCTGGAAAAAAGAAAAAGAAATTCTAACACTGAAAGTCCGTGAAAACATATCGTTCCGGGAAGCACGCAAAAGGTGCTCACCATTCCACACAACCACTTATGCTGATGCGGCGCGTCAAGGGGCAGCGTCGCAGCGGCTACTGCCACCTGCCCAGCCCGCGCGCAGCGAGCTGTCGCTTGTGGCTCCTGCCCCCAGGGTGGAAGGAGCTAAGTCTACACCACCCAACCAGCGAACAGGCCCGGTTACCCTAGGGTTGCCGGCACCACAACAGTCCTCGGTGGCAGCCTGCGCTTCGCGTAGCGAACCCACAGGCCCGCCAGCAGCTCCCACGGTGGGTGCAGTCAAGGCTGCCTCACCCTCTCCGGCCCCTGCTGGTGCTGGCAACAGCCGGCGCAGCTCAGGCCCAAAGGCAGCCCCATCGACATCCGGGCTGGTGGGCACAAATGTCTCGTCCTTCGCGGCGAGACTTGCTCGTGAAACTTCTCGCTCGCAAGAGCGCGTGTCCGGCGCCTCACAAGAGGCAATGGACACCACACCCACCCCGACGGCGCACCAAGCGCCTAAGGAGCGGCGAGGTTCCCTCGACCGCTTCAGAAAAGACAAATCCCGCGTTACAGGGCCTGGAAAGGGCTCTGTAATCTAATACAACACTTCCTTTTTGTTTTTAGTACACACAGCACCCATTTACATTCAGTATGGCCACACAAATTATACAATGGAACATCAGAGGCCTTCTTAGGAACCTCGATGATGTGCAAGAACTTCTCCACAAACACAATCCAAAAGTGCTGTGTGTACAGGAAACTCATTTAAAATCGACACATACAAACTTTCTTCGACAGTATGTTACGTTTCGTAAAGATCGCGATGATGGTCTCGCATCATCAGGCGGTGTTGCCATTGTGACTCACAAAAGCATAGCATGTCAACGTTTGCACCTTCAAACGCCCTTTGAAGCAGTGGCAGTTCGACTGATTCTCCTTAACAAACTCATCACCATTTGCTCGCTATACATACCCCCACATTACCGCTTACACAAACACGAATTTCAGTCCTTGATAGACGAATTGCCAGAGCCCTATCTTGTTCTTGGCGATCTAAATGCACACAACAGTCTGTGGGGCGACGCTCGCATCGATGCGCGAGGCCGTCTAATTCAAGATTTTCTTTTCTCATCCGGTGCTTGTCTGCTTAACAAAAAGAACCGACATATTATTGTCTTGCAAACAAAACCTTTTCCTCTATAGACCTCAGTATAGCTTCTCCATCCATATTACCTGAACTTGAATGGGAAGTTATAAAAAACCCTTACGGGAGCGACCATTTCCCAGTACTGCTGAGAGCAACAAGACAATACGAGTCTCCACCACATGCCCCCCGGTGGAAGGTCGATGCAGCGGTCTGGGATAAATTCCAAACTCTTACCAGTAAACTCTCGTGGGCTGACATTTCATCGCTCGGAATTGATGGTGCCGTCGAGTATTTTACTAAATTCATAATTGATGCAGCCTCTAAGTGTATTCCCCAAACAAGTGGACTTTCTAGCAAACGTCGTGTTCCGTGGTGGAATGAACAATGCCGGAATGCACGTAGGCAGCAGAACAAAGCATGGAGGCAGCTTCGCGATTATCCTACTGCTGAAAACCTTGTAAATTTCAAGAAAATCAAGTCCCAAGGTAGGAGAACACGCAGACAAGCCAGGAGAGACAGCTGGAAAACATTTTTATCAAGTATCAACTCGTACACGGATGAGGCCAAGGTTTGGAGCAGGGTCAATAGAGTAAGAGGACGACAAACACATCCACCTCCCCTGGTACACACGCAGGGGGACAGCCTTGAGAACCAAGCGAACCATCTGGGTGCACATTTTGAACATGTGTCCAGTTCCTCACACTATTCACCAGCATTTATAAGATATAAATCAGCTATAGAAAAACAAAAAATAGACCGAAAGAGCACTAGGAACGAGCCATATAACCTACCTTTCTCCCTAGCAGAGCTGCATGCATCACTCACCTGTTGCAAGCAATCTGCCCCAGGCCCTGACCATATACTATATGACATGTTGAAAAACCTACCCTCTGAAACGAAGAAAACCCTTCTCTGTCTCTATAATTCTATATGGACCTCCGGCGAGATCCCCTCTGCCTGGAAAGAGGCCATAGTGATCCCCATCCTGAAGCAGGGCAAGGATCCATCGTCCGTATCGAGTTACAGGCCCATAGCTCTAACAAGCTGCCTCTGCAAGGTCTTCGAGAAGATGATAAACCGCCGTCTGATACATTTCCTAGAATCAAACAAGCTCCTTGACCCATACCAGTGCGGTTTTCGCGAGGGTCGATCCACCACTGACCATCTGATACGCATTGAGGCACAGATACGTGAAGCTTTTGTTCACAAACAATTCTTTTTATCTGTGTTCCTAGACATGGAAAAGGCCTACGACACCACATGGCGGTTTGGTATATTGAGAGACCTTTCCCACTTTGGTATACGTGGTAATATGTTAAATGTCATTGAAAGTTACCTGCTGAATCGCACATTCCGTGTTCGGGTTGGCAGCGCTTTATCACGACCTTTTGTGCAGGAAACTGGAGTCCCACAGGGTGGGGTGCTCAGTTGCACTCTCTTCATTATAAAAATGAATTCCTTGCGTCTATACATCCCACGCAACATGTTTTATTCAACGTATGTCGATGATGTACAGATTGGATTTAAATCATGCAACCTTGCAATCTGTGAGCGGCAGGTTCAGCTTGGTCTGAACAGGGTGGCTAAATGGGCAGACGAGAATGGGTTCTGCCTAAATCCACAAAAGAGCACCTGCGTCCTTTTTTCTCGAAAGAGAGGACTGTACCCTGACCCCGACAT
This sequence comes from Dermacentor silvarum, assembly GCF_013339745.2. Classification (NCBI taxonomy): domain Eukaryota; kingdom Metazoa; phylum Arthropoda; class Arachnida; order Ixodida; family Ixodidae; genus Dermacentor; species Dermacentor silvarum. The sequence goes on along the minus strand of NC_051162.1, from coordinate 10,216,713 downwards.
TGACCTGCAAGGACAGAGTCTACCTGTAAAAACGGAACACAAATTCTTAGGCATAATTCTTGACACAAAGCTAACATTCATACCACACCTAAAACATCTAAAAAACAAATGCATGAAAACAATGAATATTTTAAAAGTGCTGTCACGCACTACATGGGGTAGTGACAAAAAGTGTCTGTTAAACTTGTATAAAAGCCTCATACGAACACGCCTAGACTACGGGGCCATAATTTATCAGTCAGCCACCCCAACCGCGTTGAAGATGTTGGACCCCGTCCACCATCTAGGTATCCGCCTGGCCACTGGCGCTTGCAGAACAAGCCCCATTGAAAGTTTATACGTCGAATCAAATGAGTGGTCACTCCATCTGCAGAGAACATACACCAGCCTCACATATTTCCTTAAAGTCCACTCTAATCATCAGCATCCGTGTTTTAATACCGTTAACAATATGACGTGCGCTACACTTTTTCGTAATCGTCCCTCTGTAAGACAACCTTTCTCACTGCGTGTCAGGGAGCTTAGTGAAGAAATGGATATCCCACTCTTCGAACATCGCCTAATGCCTTCAGCCAAGCTGTTACCACCTTGGGAGTGGCAGGTAGTAGCATGTGATATATCATTTGTAGAGGTTACAAAGCACGCTTCAGAAGTCGAAATCCGAATGCATTTCCTAGAATTACAATCCAAGTACTCGTGCACAGAATTCTACACAGACGCTTCAAAGTCACATGTCGGTGTATCTTATGCAGCCGTCGGTCCGTCCTTCTCGGAATCCGGCGTACTCCACCCCGAAACAAGCATCTTTACGGCTGAGGCCTACGCAATATTGTCAGCTGTAAAGCATATAAAGGAATCTAAACTTCAAAAACGATTATATTTACAGACTCCCAAAACGTCGTAAAAGCCTTGAAGTCACCCTGTAAACAGAAAAACCCTGTTCTCATTGAGCTCTATTCTGTTCTTTGTAGAGCATACGCAACTAACCAGCATGTCATTATATGCTGGGTGCCAGGGCATAGAGGCATCGAGGGCAATGTTCTTGCCGACCAAATGGCCACATCAGTCACATCACCCGCTATCAACCCTACAGCTGCTGTTCCTGCAACAGATTTAAAACCTTTCTTGCGAAAGAAACTGCGAAGCCACTGGCAACGCTTGTGGGACGCAGAAACAAGTAATAAACTTCATTTGATTAAGCCGCAATTAGGTTACTGGCCTTCCATAACAAAAACCCGGCGAACTGATATCCTGTTCTGTCGTCTAAGAATAGGACACACGTACGGCACCCACAATTTTCTATTGAGTGGTAATGACCCTCCAACCTGTGGTAGATGTGGCGAGAGGCTCACCGTCCTCCACGTTCTCCTGGAGTGTCGGGAAGCCGAAAGAGAAAGGAAGAAACACTTTCCTCTAGCATATCGCTATTATGTCCCTCTACATCCCACTATGTTTCTTGGTAAAGAACCGCTCTTTAACACCAAAGCAGTCCTTGCATTCCTGAATGATGTTGTGCTACATGTTATTAGCCCAACAAGTTCGTAGCGCATCCTCTCTCCAGAGGATGTTGCTGTGATTGTTTTTTATAGCACATGCCTCCAGGCCCTTGTGTCTCAAGGGCTCTGTTTAGGCACTTGCGCTTCTGGCTAATTCTTGCATCTGCAATATTTTGGAAGTCATATCATTCTTTCGCAATGTATTGTTCATGTCTATAGTACACATCATTAGTCATTGCCATAATTTTATTACGTCCCCGCAGGGGCGTCTGCGCAAGCAGGCGTTTGGTGGGTTGCGACACCACGGACCCGAGCACATGGGGGTTGGACCCTCCCGCGTCTAACCGTGCGCGGCTTAGCCGTGTCCGGGGAAAAGGGGATCCTGGAGGTTGAGCCGAAGCCGGGAGTTTGGACCTTTATGGCCCCCCGGCGGAGGCAACACACCTCTTTGGCCTCGGCTTCACGTAGACGGCACCCCCGGACTGACCCACCCGGGGGAAATCGGTAGTTGCCTTTTCCTGTCTCTCTCTCCCTCCAACCTTCGTCTTTCTCTCTCACTTTCCATCTCTCCTGTCTTCTATTCACTTCGTTTTACTTCCAATTTTCCAGGCAGCAAGGGTTAACCTGGTGTAATCTATCCAACCTTGGGTCTATTATATTAGGTTATAGTGGCTATGTACAGCTGGCGTCTGCATCTCCTTCGGGTCTTGTAGCGTCCCCTTGTTGGGCTCGGTGGTGGGCGGCTGGCATAGTTACCGAAATCATTGTTAGCTTATGGCTTTTTCTTCATTCCCCCGACTCCCTGATCGCTCTCACAAACGAGGGCGCACCGAAGATATTTTTCATTTCAATGGCAGCAAATTGCAAAACTTCCCCAGATTTCATGTTATCCATTCCGATAAACCCGAAAAGACTGTGAGAATGATCTCACCCTTTCTCGTTTCGAAAAGTCTGACCGAAGCTCTTGGACCAGGCTACAAAGCGACGAAATTGGCTAGTGGCGACCTCCTTTTGGAACTCCGCGATGTAAAACAGCACGAAAAGCTTCCTAACCTAGTGTCATTTGGGGAGATCCCAGTGACAATATCCCCACACCGAACTATGAACACCAGCCGTGGTGTTGTCTCCGACGATGACCTCATGGAACTGACAGAAGCTGAACTGTTGGAAGGCTGGAGCGAACAAAACGTGATCACTGTTAAACGAATCATGCTAAGACGGGACGGCAAAGAGATCAAAACCAAGCATATAGTACTTACTTTTGGCTCAAGCATCCTGCCCGAGACAATCGAGGCAGGCTATGTAAAGCTACGGGTTAGACCCTATGTACCAAACCCTCTTCGTTGTTTCAAGTGTCAGCGTTTCGGCCACAGTTCCCAGAACTGCCGAGGCCGACAGACTTGTGCTAAATGTAGTTCTGGTGACCATGCCTCTGAAACATGTGAAAACACTCTACACTGTGTCAATTGTGATGGCGAGCATGCCGCATACTCGCGGTCATGCCCGTCTTGGAAGAAAGAAAAAGAAATAGTCACAATCAAAGTAAAGGAAAACATAACTTTCAAAGAGGCTCGCAGGCGGGTGTCATACCAGCCTAAAGTCAGTTTTGCCGAGGTGGCGCGTCAGGGGGCAGCGCCACAGCGGCACCCGGCGGCTGTCCGGTCCACACAGAGTGAGCCGGCGGTGACGCCATCCGCCCCCTCGGCGGCTGCGGCTAGCGCTGCTCCGCCATCTCAGAACAAGGGACCATCAACCTCCGGGCTGGTGGCCTCCAGGGCCTCGTCCCTCGAGACGAGGCTTTCACGTCAAACGAACCGCTCGCAAGAGCGCGTGTCCAGCGCCTCGCAAGAGGCGATGGACACAACAACCGGCCAGACGGCGCCGCCAGCGCCTAAGGAGCGGCGGGAATCCCTTGACCGCTCCAGAAAAGAGAAACCTCGCGTCACGGCGCCTGGAAAGGGCACCGTGAGCTAGTCTTCATCTTCTGAACACACAGCACAAACACTTTCTTCATTATGGAGACACAAATACTACAATGGAATGTTAGAGGACTTATTCACAACCTCGACGATATAAGAGAACTCCTACACAAACATAATCCTAAGTTGCTGTGTGTTCAAGAGACACATCTGAAACCCACAAACACAAACTTCCTTCGTCAATACACCATCTTTCGAAAAGACCGCAATGAGGCTAACGCCTCGTCCGGCGGTGTAGCAATAATAGCAGATAAGTCTGTAGCTTGCCAACATGCAGCCCTCCAGACGCCCCTTGAGGCAGTGTCAGTTCGGGCCATTCTGTTTAACAGACTAGTAACTGTCTGTTCCATCTATGTCCCCCCCAATCATCGCCTTGAAAAAACAGACTTTTATAACCTCATTGACCAGCTTCCCGAACCTTACATCCTCGTGGGAGATTTTAATGCTCACAACACGTTATGGGGAGACTCGCGATGTGACGCGAGAGGTCGTCTCATTGAAAATTTTCTTCTGACCTCTGGTGCCTGTCTCTTTAATAAGAAGGAGCCCACGTATTACAACGCCCAACACGATTCGTATTCATCGATAGACCTTGCACTTGGATCCGCTTCCCTTCTGCCTGACCTTGAATGGAACGTCATCAAAAACCCGTTTGGAAGTGACCACTTCCCCGTAACCCTAAACTCAATAACGCAGCATGACAACACTTCCAGTATTCCTCGATGGAAATTAGCATCTGCTGACTGGGAGCATTTTAAAGAATCAACCTATTTACCACGAGATTTTATAAACAATTTTAGTATCGACGATGCTGTTGCATATTTTACCGCTTTTATTATTGATGCTGCTGAAAAGTGTATCCCACAAACGAATGGTAGCTCACGTAAAAGACGTGTTCCCTGGTGGAACGAAGACTGTAGACAGGCGCGAAAAATGCAAAATAAGGCATGGGGCATATTGCGTAGATCTCCAAATGCTGAAAATCTCATTCAATTTAAACAGATTAAATCGCAGGGAAGGCGGACACGACGTCAGGCAAAGAGAGAAAGCTGGGTGAGGTTTATCTCGGGTATAAATTCCTACACACAGGAGGCAAAAGTGTGGAATGGCGTAAGAAAGCTAAAGGGGCAACAAATTCATCCGTTGCCTCTGGTTAATGGCCAAGGGAATACCTTGCAGGACCAGGCAGACTGTCTTGGGGAGCACTTTGAGCATGTGTCAAGCTCAATCCATTATTCGCAATCCTTCCTTAAATACAAACAGATAGAAGAATGCAAGCCATTTATACGCAAATGCCGACAGAACAAACCATATAACCGTCCTTTTAATATTGCCGAGTTGAGAGCTGCCTTGATCGCATGTAAGAGCTCTGCACCGGGACCCGACAGAGTTGTGTATGACATGATTAAGAACGTGCACACTGATACACAACTAACACTACTGGCGCTTCTCAACACTATTTGGGCTGCCGGATATCTTCCATCCGCATGGAAAGAAGCGATTGTGGTCCCTGTATTGAAGCAGGGTAAAGATCCTTCCTTGGCGGCAAGTTACCGTCCCATAGCTCTCACAAGTTGCCTGTGCAAGCTATTTGAAAAAATGGTTAATCGACGCCTTATACATTTCCTTGAACTGAACAAAATGCTTGATCCCTATCAGTGTGGCTTTAGAGAAGGCCGATCCACAACTGATCATCTTGTGCGCATTGAAGAAAATATCCGAGACGCATTTGTACATAAACAGTTTTTCTTATCGGTATTCCTCGATATGGAGAAGGCGTACGACACAACATGGCGTTACGGAATCCTGAGAGACTTGGCGCTAATAGGCATCCATGGCAATATGCTAAACCTAATACAAAGCTATTTGTCCAATCGTACCTTCCGCGTCAAAATCGGGAATGTATTTTCACGCCCATTCATTCAGGAAACTGGTGTACCCCAGGGAGGCGTGCTCAGCTGCACACTGTTTATCGTTAAGATGAACACACTCCGTGCCTCATTACCACCGGCTATTTTTTATTCCGTCTACGTAGACGACATACAAATAGGCTTCAAGTCATGTAACCTCGCAGTGTGTGAGAGACAGGTACAGCAGGGCTTAAACAAGGTAACGAAGTGGGCAGACGAAAACGGGTTTAAAGTTAACCCCCACAAAAGTTCTTGTGTTCTTTTCACAAGAAAGAGAGGCCTAATTCCAGATCCCTGTGTAGAACTGCATGGACAGCAAATACCTGTGAACAAAGAACACAAGTTTCTAGGCATCATACTCGACTTTAGGCTAACTTTCATCCCCCACATAAAATATCTCAAAGCAAAATGCCTAAAAACAATGAACCTCATGAAGATCTTATCTTACACATCATGGGGCAGCGACAGGAAATGTTTAATGAATCTTTACAAGAGCCTCATTCGTTCGCGACTGGATTACGGTGCTGTAGTATATAACTCTGCTGCCCCAAGTGCACTAAAGATGCTGGATCCCGTTCACCATCTAGGTATCCGCCTGGCCACCGGCGCTTTCAGAACAAGCCCTATAGAAAGCCTATATGCAGAATCGAATGAATGGTCACTTCATCTCCAGAGATCGTACATCAGCTTCACATACTTCCTCAAAGTTCACTCTGATCATGAACATCCGTGTTCTCAAACCGTTAACGATTTGACGTGTACTACACTTTTCCATAATAGACCCTCTGTGAGACGGCCTTTCTCACTACGTGTGAGAGAACTTAGCGAAGAAATGGATGTCCCACTTCTCGAACACCGTTTAATGCCTCCAGGTAAGCTTTTACCACCCTGGGAGTGGCAGGTGATAGCATGTGATGTATCCTTTGTGGAGGTCACAAAGCACGCTCCTGAACTCGAAATCGCAATACATTTCCGTGAACTCCAATCGAAGTACTGTTGCCCTGAATTCTACACCGACGCGTCAAAGTCCCATGCTGGTGTATCTTACGCGGCTGTCGGTCCATCTTTCTCTGAATCAGACGTATTGAACCCTTATACAAGTATCCTCACTGCAGAAGCCTATGCAGTACTGTCTGCGATTAAACACATTAAGAAATTAAAGCTACATAAGGCAATAATATTCACGGACTCCTTAAGTGTCGTAAAGGCACTAATGTCTTTTAGGAAACACAAAAATCCTGTTTTCATTGAACTTTACTCATATTTGTGCAATATTTACTCATCTGGTAGACATGTGACAATATGCTGGGTTCCTGGTCATAGATCCATCGAAGGTAATGTGCTTGCAGACCAAATGGCCACATCAATGACATCTGAAGCTACCAATCTTAGCAGTACTATTCCCGCCACAGATCTGAAGCCTTTTTTGCGAAGGAAACTGCGAAACCACTGGCAACGCCTGTGGGAGAGTGAAACAAATAATAAACTCCACCTGATTAAGCCACAGTTAGGTTTCTGGCCCTGTACAACTAAAACACGACGAACTGATGTCCTATTCTGCCGTCTCAGAATAGGACACACATATGGTACTCACAATTTTCTGTTGACTGGTAACGAGCCTCCAACCTGTGGCCGATGTGGTCAGAGGCTGACCGTCCTCCATGTCCTCTTGGAGTGCCGGGAAGCCGAAACAGAGAGAAGGAAACACTTTCCTCTTGCATACCGCTACCATATCCCTCTCCATCCCAGTATGTTTCTTGGCAAAGAACCACTTTTTAATACCAAAGCAGTCCTAGGTTTTTTGAATGACGTGGTACTACATGTGATTAGCCCTAGATATTCGTAGCACATCCTCCCGCCAGAGGATGCTGTTGCGATAGTGCTCAGTATAGCGCATGCCTCCAGGCCTTTATGTTCAAGGGCTCTGTTGAGGCAATAGTGCTTCATGCCAATTTTCGCATCGGACATACTTTGCAAATAGTAACATTTTTTTGCTATGCATATTTCATGCTCATAGCACACGCCATCAGTCATTTCCATAATCTTATTACCTGTAGATTTTATGCACTTTACAGCGACTATTTTTAGGCCCCCTTACAGCCACGTCATATCCACCACTCGTAATTCATCGCTTCAATTCAAACTCATTAACACTGGCCTGGCGCTCTTTGGCCATTATTGGCCCTTGCGCCATTAAACCCCATATATCATAATTTTATTACGTATAGATTTTACGCACTTTACAGCGACTGCTTTTAGGCCCCTTTACAGCCATGCCACATCTAACCTTCATATAATTGACTATTAATATACCACTAACAAGCCATTACCATCGTCCTGGCGCTCTTTGGCCACACCTGGCCCTTGCGCCAATAAACAACAATAATCATCATCATCATCATGTACCACTATCAAACCACTACCATCGTCTTGGCGCTCTTTGGCCACATCTGGCCCTTGCGCCAATAAACCAGAATAATCATCATCATCAGTCTCAGAGTGCCTATGGCTTGAGAAGCCAAGAAGGCGCCAGACTGCACGATTGGCAGCTCCCATATCACTTGTAACAACAAGCACTCTTAGTATGATGTTGAAACAAAGTTGAATCAAATTGAAGACGAGGTCCTTCAGAGCTTTCCCATCAACTGAGCGTGCAGTGAAATGATATGCAATTACTTGTTTCCACCGTGTGTTCAGTCCTCCAACCATGAATACAAGGGCGTGGTTAGCAACATCTGCAGTCGCTTCAGGCAATGTAGTGCCACCGAAAAGGCAATCAAGGGACCGATCGTGATCAAAGCCCTGACTTATCTCCATCTCGTCCATGAAAAGGACACAGTCCTTTTCAATATCTTCCATTGCCTCTACCTTGTGCTTTAAAACATTAAACACTTCATGGAGAATGCCAGGCAGGAAGCGAATGTTTTGAAGCCTTCGGATCAAGGTCCTGTTGCTCGGAATCGGGTACGACAAAGATCTCAGCATTTCGTAGCCTGTTGTGCCACACGCATGTTTTATCTGAAGTGCCACTCGTATGGTCTTTTCAGACCACTTACGGCCCTTCGTTGTCTTCATTGTCAAAGATTTCACTTGGTCTTCATTGAGAAATGATGCCGATTTCAGTGCGCACACTTCTTTTTCAAGTGAGGACACTTTTTTTCTCAGGCTCTGTAGCTTCAACCTTGTTTTATCGTGAACCCTCTGCAAGTTTATGTACTTGCGAGTGAGATCACTAGTTTTCTTGCGTAACTCTGCATTTTCTTGCCCGATGGTCACCGAAGATGAGCCTGCATTGCCTCCAAATGGTTGATGTGTGGTGCTGACATCGCGTGACTGACCAACACTGTTTGTGCTGTTTGGAACAGGAATGCCATTGGGGTGCTGTGGGAACAAGCACGGTGCCATCGCAGATGTCAATTCATGAGCGTTTTCATTTCCGGCATGACAAGATTCTTCTTCTACAACTAAGGTTGGCACTGGAGCACTGTCATCCATCTTAGTCGAATTGCTATCTAAAGGCTGGTGTGGCTCCGGGGAAGTTGCAGGGGTGGCATCGCAGGAAGGCTGCACAGGACAGCTGCGCTTCTTTGGTGGCTTCCGATGTTTGGGGGCGGCTGGAATAAACAGTAATATGTGCATAGGCTGTTAGCATTTAGAATGAAGTAGCATAAGTACCAAATCTGCCAAGCCCATATTTACGAAAAAAAAATCTTCAACCATGGTTCACTCCCGCAGGGGCGTCTGCGTCAGCAGGCGTTTGGTGAGTTGCGCCACCATGTACCCGAGCACAAGAGGGTTGGACCCTCCCACGTTTAACCGTGCGTGGCTTAGCCGTGTCCGGGGAAAAGGGGATCCTGGGGGTTGAGCCGAAGCCGGGTGTTTGGACCTTTAAGGCCCCTCGGCGGAGGCGACACACCCCTTTGGCCTCTGCTTCACGTAGACGGCACCCCCGGACTGACCCGCCCGGGGGAAACCGGTAGTCGTCTTTTCCTATCTCTCTCTAGCATCATCTTCGTCTTTCCCTTCCACTTTTAATCTGTCCTGTCCTCTCATCTTTTCCATTCACTTCGACTTTTCCTGGCGGCAAGGGTTAACCTGGTGTGGCTGTCCTACCTTGGGTTACCATATTGGGTTATAGCAACGGCATACTGCTGGCGCTGTGCAGAGTTGTCTCTATGTTCTGCCACGTCCCCTTGTTGGGCTCCGCGGTGGGTGGCAGACGCCGTTGCCGAACAAGTAGTTTATTTCCATGGGATCCCCGAACCCTTTCTCAACCGATCGTGCCTCGAAAAGGGTACGCACCGATGCAACATCACTATTCTTGCCCAAAAACAACGAACGTTTCCCGAAATTCCACGTCCTTCACTGTGAACAATCATCTACAAAAGCTAGAACAATTTCACCATTTCTTGTGGCCAAGTGCCTAAGAGAGACCATTGGAACTGGTTATAAGGTAACAAAGATGGCAAGTGGAGATTTGCTCCTGGAACTAAAAGACAAGGAACAATACAACAGACTAGCACACCTCGTAGCCTTTGGTAATATCCCTGTTTCTGTGAGCGCGCATCGAACTATGAACACAGTCAAAGGCGTAGTATCAGATGAAGACTTAATGACATTGAATGAAGAAGAACTCCTGGATGGATGGAAGGACCAAGGCGTAATCCATGTGCAGCGCATCACAATCAGAAGGAATGACAACGAAATCCCAACAAAGCATTTAATACTCACTTTCAGTTCAACCACATTACCCGAGACTCTTGAAACCGGCTATGTAAAACTTCATGTTCGACCTTATATTCCGAACCCGCGACGTTGCTTCAAATGCCAAAGATTTGGTCACGCATCCCAAAGCTGCCGAGGGCAGCTTATGTGCGCAAAGTGCGGCACAACTGGTCACTCTTCTGACGATTGCAATAATGACGAGGTACATTGTGCGAACTGCGACGGCAGTCACCCGGCATACTCCAGAGCTTGTCCAGCCTGGAAGAAAGAAAAAGAAATAATTACTGTAAAAGTGAAGGAGAATATCACATTCCGCGAAGCACGTCAACGTATCTCCTCGTTGTTCTTGCTCAAAACATCTTTCGCCGAAGTGGTGCAACGGGGGGCGGCACCACAACGGCCTCTGGCGGTAGCCCGGACCACGCCTAGCGTGCCGAGGCTAACGCCACCCGCCCCTAAGGTGGGAGCAGCCAACGCTGCCCTGCCATCTCTCAAAGTGTCCACACCAGTGGCCTCTACAAGCTCCGGCAGCAGCCAGGCCACTGCAGAGGCCACAGGGGTCCTGTCGACCTCCGGTACGGTGGGGACGAAGACTTCGTCGCTCGAGACGAAGTCCACGCGACGCACACATCGCTCTTTGGAGCGGGTGTCCAGTGCCTCGCAAGAGGCTATGGACACCAGTCCAAGCCAAACGGCGCAGGTAGCGTCGAAGGAGCGGCGAGGTTCTCTCGACCGCTCCAAAAAAGACAAAACACCAATTACAGGGCCTGACAAAGGCCTTGTAAAGTAAAGTCACTCTCCTCCCTTTTCAGACACACAGCGCCTTTTATTTTCATCCAACATGAACACAATAATGCAGTGGAATGTTAGAGGACTAATCCACAACCTAGACGACATCCAAGAACTTATCAATAAATTCAATCCAAAGGTGCTGTGTGTTCAAGAAACACACCTAAACTCCAGGAACACCAACTTCCTACGTCAGAATATTATTTTCCGAAGAGATCGCGAGGACTCTGCCGCATCTTCTGGTGGTGTGGCCATCATACTCGACAGAAGTGTAGCCTGTCAGCAACTTCCACTCAATACGGCACTTGAGGCGGTAGCCGTTCGTGCTGTACTTCTGGGTAAACTCGTCACCATTTGCTCGCTCTACATACCCCCACATTATCCTTTACACAAGCATGAATTTCAGTCATTTATAGATGAATTACCAGAACCTTACCTCGTTCTTGGCGATTTGAATGCACACAGCAGCTTGTGGGGCGACACACGTATTGATGCGCGAGGACGCCTAATCGAACAATTTCTTTTCTCCTCTGGTGCGTGTCTCCTGAATAAAAAGGAACCCACCTACTACAATCTCGCAAACAAAACTTTTTCTTCCATTGATCTCAGTGTAGCTTCCCCGTCTATATTTCCTGAACTCAAATGGGAAGTGATAAAAAATCCTTACGGGAGTGACCACTTCCCCATACTGCTGAGATCACCACTAAAAAACGAACCTCCACCACAAGCTCCCCGGTGGAACTTGGATACGGCAGATTGGGAGAAATTCAAGAGTCTTACAAGTGGTATCTCGTGGCCTGACATATCTTTGCTGGGAATTGATGCTGCGGTTGAGTATCTTGCATCTTTCATAATCAATGCTGCTTCTGAATGTATACCAGAAATGAGTAGTGCGACCTGCAAACGCCGTGTCCCATGGTGGAACGAGGAATGTCGGAACGCTCGTAGGAAACAAAACAAAGCGTGGGGGTTGCTACGCGATTCCCCAACTGCGGAGAATCTTGTCAATTTTAAGAAAATAAAATCGGAGGGCAGGAGAACGCGCCAACAGGCCAGGAGAGAGAGTTGGGAGAAGTTTTTATCAGGTATCAACTCATATACAGAAGAGGGCAGAGTCTGGAAAAAAGTTAACAAGATAAAAGGGCTACAAACTTTTTCAATCCCGTTGGTAAACACACAAGGCCACAGTCTGGAAGACCAAGCTAACTGTCTGGGAGCACATTTTGAACATGTGGCCAGCTCATCCCATTATTCACAAACATTTAAAAGGCACAAGGCTACAATAGAAAAACAGAAACTAGAAAGAAAAGGTACGGGAAACGAGGCATACAACCAGCCATTCTGCATTGCTGAGCTGTATGCATCACTTAGTTGTTGCAATAAGTCTGCGCCAGGCTCTGACCGCATAGCTTATGAAATGCTGAAACACCTTCCTCATGAAACAAAGAAAACTCTCCTCTCCCTATACAATGCTATATGGACCTCCGGCAAGATCCCCTCTGCCTGGAAAGAGGCCATTGTCATTCCTATACTGAAGGAGGGCAAGGACCCATCGTCTGCTTCGAGTTACCGCCCTATAGCACTAACAAGCTGCCTGTGCAAACTGTTCGAAAAAATGATTAACCGCCGACTGATACATTTTCTTGAATCAAACAAATTGCTTGACCCATACCAATGCGGGTTTCGAGAAGGTCGATCCACCGCCGACCATTTGATACGTATTGAGACGCAAATTCGTGAAGCTTTCGTCCATAAACAGTTCTTTCTCTCTGTATTCCTTGATATAGAAAAAGCCTACGATACCACGTGGCGGTTTGGAATACTTAGAGACCTCTCGCACGTTGGTATACGTGGTAACATGTTAAATGTCATAGAAAGTTATTTATCTAATCGCACTTTCCGTGTTCGTGTGGGAAATGCTGTATCAAGACCTTTTGTGCAGGAAACTGGAGTGCCACAGGGTGGGGTGCTCAGTTGCACTCTCTTTATCGTAAAAATGAGTTCTTTGCGTCTGTATATCCCAAGAAACATGTTTTATTCTGCATACGTCGATGATGTACAGATAGGTTTCGCCTCGTGCAACCTCGCAGTCTGTGAGCGGCAGATTCAGCTTGGTCTGAACAAGGTGTCTAAGTGGGCAGACGAGAATGGATTTAGCCTTAACCCACAAAAGACCACCTGCGTCCTGTTCTCCAGAAAGAGGGGTCTGCACCCCGATCCTGACATTGAGTTGCAGGGAGAACGCGTGCACGTAAAAACAGAGCATAAATTTTTAGGTATGATTCTAGATACGAAGCTTACATTTGTGGCACACATACGGTATCTAAGAAACAAGTGTATGAAAACAATGAATATTCTAAAAGTGTTGTCACGCACCGCTTGGGGTAGTGACACACAGTGTCTTTTAAAATTGTACAAGAGCCTCATACTTACAAGATTAGATTACGGCGCCATAGTGTACCATTCCGCTACGCCAAGCGCCCTAAGGATGCTGGATCCTGTACACCATCTAGGCATCCGCCTAGCCACTGGTGCCTTCAGGACAAGTCCTGTGGCAAGCCTGTATGTAGAGGCGGACATGTGGTCGCTTGATATGCAACGTTCATCCTTAAGCCTCACCTATTTCCTGAAAGTAAATTCAAACCCGGAACATCCGTCCTTCTCAACCGTAAATGATATGACCAGTTCCACACTCTTTAATAACCGGCCGACAGCAAGAGAACCCTTTTCACTACGTATAAGAAAAATTAGTGAAGAAATGGACATCCCACTACTTGAAAATACTCTGATGGCCCCAGCAAAGCCAGTGCCACCGTGGCAGTGGCAACTCATAGAGTGTGATACTTCGTTTGTAGAGGTCACAAAAGATGCTCCAGAGGCACATATCCGGATGCATTTTCTGGAAATCCAGTTCAAGTACTCGTCCTGCACTCAGTTTTACACCGACGCTTCCAAGTCACATGCAGGGGTATCTTATGCAGTAGTCGGCCCATCGTTCTCCGAGTCCGATGTACTGCACCCAGAAACAAGCATTTTTACGGCTGAGGCCTATGCACTTTTATCGGCTGTGAAGAGTATAGGCGAATCAAAACTCAAACGATCAATAATATTTACAGACTCCCTAAGCGTCGTAAAAGCCGTCATGACTCTACATAGACACAAAAACCCTGTACTTATTGAACTGTATTCTGCTCTGTGCAAGGCATACCTGTCTAACCAGCATATTATTATATGCTGGGTGCCTGGCCATAGAGGCATCGAGGGCAATGTTCTGGCTGATCAAATGGCCACATCAACTACATCGCGAGCCCTTAACCCTACCGCTTCTATCGCTGCCACAGATCTCAAGCCCTACTTGAGAAAGAAACTTCGAAGCGACTGGCAGCGCTTGTGGGATGCCGAAACGAACAATAAGCTCCACTTAGTTAAGCCACAAATTGGCCCGTGGCATCCTGTTACGAAAATACGAAGAACTAATGTCCTATTCTCTCGTCTGAGAATAGGACATACATATGGCACCCACAATTTTCTCTTAACTGGAAATGACCCGCCAACCTGTGGTAGATGTGGAGAGAGGCTTACCGTGCTACACGTGCTCGTGGAGTGCAGGGAAGCCGAAAGAGAGAGAAAACAACACTTCCCTTTAGCGTACCAGTACCGTCTCCCTCTCCACCCTGCTATGTTTCTTGGCGACGAACCTATGTTTAGCACTAAAGCTGTTCTGGATTTTCTGAGCGATGTTGTACTGCATGTTATTTGCCCAATAGTTTCGTAGCGTGTCCTCTCTTCAGAGGAAGTCGCCGCGACAGTAGTTTTGCATAGCACGCGCCTCCAGGCCCTTACGTTTTCAAAGGGTCTGTCAAGGCAGTAGTGCTTTTTAAAAAAGATTTATCTGTGATATATTTTCGCCTATCGTCATTATCTTGCAACCTGTTCTTTCGTGATCATAGTGCACCTCATTAGCCATTGCCATAATTTTATTACATATACATTTTACGCATTTTACAGCGATTGTTTTAGGGCCCTTTTACAGCCACTACACATCTACCTTTCGCAATTCATTGCTCCATTGTCAACTCATGAACACTGGCCTGGCGCTCTTTGGCCATATCTGGCCCTTGCGCCATTAAACACCATACATCATCAACCATGGTTCACTGACGATGAAAACAGGTTAGTGTAATCAAAAATGACGACACAGAAGAACAACACACAGTACACAAGACAAGCGCCACTCTAAACTAATATTTATCTTGATTCACCTCCCTTAATGTATACAGCAAAGTCAATTTGCGCAAGCGCACTGCACATCACGATCGCAGCCATGCATATCACCAATCATACTGGTTAATGCATCATATCTAAGCACTGCAATTCTTTACCGCGCAATACAACAGACGTATCACTTATACAGGCGCTACCTTTCTTTCTAATTTGGTACGCCTCTAAAATTTCTCTAGGCAGTAGTGGCAAAGCCGTAGCCCAACAACAAGTTCTGTTAAGGCTTCACTGAAACGGATGCACTCAATTTATATGACCAATTATGGGTGAATTTCATGCCTCTATATACAAGCAACATCGACAGGCAGTAAAAGCAAATGATCACTCACAATACGGCTTCATGATTCAAATAACAGTAGTATACCATACATAGCAAAATACAAAAAAGAAGAACCACACAGTCTTATCTGCACTCACGTACAGCGCAAATGACTCCATCAGAAGCAAACTCGCATGTTTAAGGCCATCGTGTGTCAAAATAACAGCACAATTGAAAACAATAAAAACAAATATAGACAAGGGAGATACATCCTATCCAATGTCGCATTATTCAACGAGTCTTATACAAAACGTAGCGTAATCTTCACTTCGTACTTACCTCGAAAAGCAAAAACTGTTGGAACGGCATCTGGCCTCAATTTCTTCAGCCATCTTGCCTTTTCTGTTCGAAGCTTGAATCTTCGAAATGAGCCTGCAATAAATGTCACCACACGGCCGTTAGCATAATTAAGTAAGTGCATTCACGTGAACGTTCCGACGGGGCTGCACGCAAGACGCATTAGAAGGAAAATCTTTCAGCCGTACAAGTTCGCGAAGCGGGCGTTCGACTGTTCATTGTAATGTAGTTCACACTGATAAAAACTATATGTGCACATTTGCCTCTGAAGTCCGTCCTCAAACGTGTTCTCCCATTATGCATTCGTAGCTTGATCATTCTGTGCACAAAATAGATGCAACAGCACACCAATAGTAAAAAGTGCCGATGCAGCTTCAAACGCTCATTGAACTACCAACTCAGGGCTTTTGGCGAGAAGTTCCGTTCAGTAGTGTAAATAGTTTGTCGGGATGGAAGCGGTGACTCGACGTCAAGAAGACACGTCAATTTACCGCGTCTTAAAAGAGGGCGGGCTGCACATATCTTATCGACAACCGCGTGCTCGAGTGATCCTCGCTACTCGCTGTTACAACAGGATAAAGCACCACGTCGACTAGTCGCCTAGCCTCTCAGTCGAGACACATTTGTGATCAGCACCACGTGGCTCAATTTCACGCCCGTGGAAAGCCGGCGCGAGCATGGACAACACATGCAGGTGAAAAAGCTCTTGAAACTACAGCTGATCTTCCTACTCGCGACACATAATCCCAGAAACGACAACGTTCGATTATCTGGATACGTTGAGACGGTCAAATTCATAAAGCTTATTCTACAGCGAAAGAAAAACAACGAGGAAAACAGACCGTACTCACATAGCAAACACGTGAAGCGGTGGTGGGCTCCCAGCAGTCTCGCTTCACTTGGCGCGAGCCAGCGTTTTCTTCGGCTCGGGCTGGGTTGGGAAGCGAAACATTCGCACGCCCTTCCTGCAGTGGTTAGTGCACAGAGGTACGCAACAACCAGGCATTTTTGCTCCTCATGCTTCGCTGAGCGCATTTAAACCACGTTTCCACAGCCTTCGACGCTGCCTAGACGAGGATTAAACGCGATTCCGCTGCACGGCTCACGGCGGCAAGCACAGAGCAAACTGGTGTGGGGACCAAGATGGCGCTGCGTCTCTCTCGGGCAACTATGTGTTTTGGCGGCCGGCGGCATGTGGTGTGTCAAAGGCTGACACCACTCTAGACGGAAGTCTCGTATGTAGGCTCTCTAAGGGCGTTCGTTCCCGACGCGCGCTCTCTTTTCTCTCTCGGCCGTAGCTAGGGGCGCTGCGGCGCACAAGGGCATTTGTTCCCGACGCGCGCTCTTTTTCGCGTCCGTAGCTAGGGGCGCTGCATTGCACAAGGGCGTTCGTTCCCGACGCGCGCTCTCTTTCTCTCTCGTTCGTAGCTGTTTGCCCGAATGATCCCCCGGTGCTTCGCCCACTCATCATTCACTTCGTGGATATGCGGTGATTTTTTTTTGTTTTTCTGGAAGGGCCTTTATCGGTCCGTTCGCCGCTACGTAACATCTTGTGACCTGTGTCAGCATCGCAATAAACCTGCGACTCAACCTGCTGGTCTACTTCAGCCAATTGACGTTCCAAACGAGCCGTTTTATCGAGTGGGCCTGGACTTGCTCGGTCCCTTTCCAATTTCCATGAAACGCAACAAATGGATTGCAGTTGCTACGGATTGTACTACTCGATATGCAATTACTCGAGCGTTGCCAACCAGCTGCGCCACAGACGTAGCCGACTTCCTACTGTACAATGTCATCCTCCAACATGGTGCTCAACGTAACCTACTCACAGATCTCTCACACCTCTCCTACTTCGATTCGAAGAAAAGTGTCACGAGTACAGTATCCCAAAAGGCACTTGATGTTGCAGAGAAGCCATCCAGATTAGCCCCCTGGTGCGACTTTACACGTTTTCTAGATTTATCACTAACACACCTTAAGAAACAGGATACCCCACAGGAGCACATGATACAAGAGTTCCGCACAATACAAGAAACATATAGTACTTACAACGAGTTTTACACAGACGGTTCAAAGACACGTGATTACGTGGGAAGCAGTGTCATATCAGGAACATGGGAACAGACTGTTAGACTCCCCCTATTCGTCTCTGTTTTCACAGCCGAATGTTATGCTCTGTGGATGGCAGTGCAAGAAGTTGTAAATGGAAAGCACAAGAAAGCAGTCATTTACACAGACTCCCTAAGTACTCTAAGAGCCCTTAACTTAAAATCGGAGCAAAACCTCTCATCGGCGACATCCTACACACACTGTCACGCGTAAATCAAAACCACTCAATTCGTTTCTGCTGGGTCCCAAGTCACGTTGGGATCCAAGGAAATGAAAAGGCGGATATGTGCGCTGCTAATGTGAAACACAAAACTATATCTAAAATAAAGCTACCTTTGAAGGATGGGCTTCGAGCTATTTGCAGAGCACTAAATAACAAATGGCAATGTCATTGGAACATGAACACTAATAATAAATTGCACATCATCAAACCGGTACTAGGTGAATGGAAAACCTGCTATCACCAAGAACGCTTCATGGAGGTAATTTAACCAGACTCCGAATAGGGCACACACACCTCACGCACAATTATCTACTCACAAAGGAAGCACAGACGGTATGTGATAAATGTCAAGAACTACTTACGGCACTACATATTCTAATTACATGCCCACATATCGAAAGACAAAGACAAAACATTTCCACGATCTATACAATTCACATATACCACTACACCCCATTCTCATTTTGGGAGACGATTCCCTTGTCCCCTTAACAGATGTAGTGAATTTTTGGACGAAGTAGGCTCTTTGAACTGACTCTAAATAACGCATGTCTTACTCTTTTCTATCACTGACTTTAACACCCTGTGACTGGCACAGCAAAGCCTAAGTCGCTTTTGCGCCAATAAACCCAATCTAACTAACTAACTAACTACTTCCTGTCTCGTGTGGTTGATGATCTACTTGGATCATGTGCTACTCATCACAACTTCACGACCTCATATCACCCTCAAACCACTGGACTCACCGAACGCCTAAACCGTACACTGACCGATATGCTTTCCATGTACCTTTCCGATGACCACCACAATTGGGATGCACTTCCGTTCATCACATTGGCATTCAACTCATTGCGTCATGAAGCTGTCGGTTACTCACCCTTCTATCTTCTCTTCGGACACCACCCCTATTACCCTTTGACACCTTGCTCCCTTCTGATTTGGCCTCCACGTCCACGACTTCCTATGCGCAAGATGCCATCACGCGTGCGCTCCTCGCGCCCACAGTAGCCCGCACTCGGCTCTCGTCATCGCAGACCTCACAAAAGGCCATTTACGATCGTCGACACCAGGATACTGATTTTCCACCGGGCTCTCTTGTCCTTCTCTGGCTCCCATCTCGTCGTGTCGGCTTCTGGGAAAAGTTAATGTCGCGGTACGTCGAGCCCTACCGCGTGCTGCGCCAGGTGACTCCTGTCACCTATGAGATATCTCCCATGGCATCCACCTCATCGACTGTCACACCACGAAGTGACATAGTACATGTTTCTCGCCTCAAACATTGCAACTGTGATAACCCATTTTGACCACAACAAGCACCGGGATGGTGCTTCATCGGCCGAGGATAATGTCACGAGCAATGGGAACGACAAAGACGTTGTAGTGGGGCTGGGTCAGAGGCTCTTCTGTCGGACTGAAACCTGCTGGAACCTGTGCGCTCTGTGCAGTCTTGACTAGACAAGCGCTAGCCGTTTACTGTTAAATAAATACTCCCCGTAACAATATTTTTTCATGGAAAATCCGTCTAGCTAGGCAGTAAGGGTTCTGTTCTGCCAAAGCAGCAGTGAGTACTATTAAAAAATAATTAGGTGATATCAAGCTTGCTCACCTAACTCACCACACTAACTTGCACAGATGCAGCTTGAAGAATTTTTTCGCCCTTCGCACCAAACCAGCTGAAGCTGATTGCAGCATTCCAGCTCAGGAGGGACTTCAGTATCCGTGTAATTTCTTGTTTGGTTGAGTCCTCTCCTTGGACAGCCATGTGCTTCTTCTGTTGAAATGAAACAAAGAAAGATACAGTTAACATTGAAAGTTTCGCAACGTAAATGATGTCTTGGAGAAGTGCAAACTGGCTTCTAGTTTTACTCAATTTCTTTGAAATTGTCATAAACATTTAATATAGGTAAAATTATACAGCATGTCTTGATTCAGACTTACTGTCATAAGTAACATCACTATGAATTTATTTACTGTAACAACAGCACGCTAGTTACAAAACACTTCAAACTGAGCCTAGGTCATGAAGCAACATGATTAGGGAGTGAATCCCTAATTAAAACACGTTTACAGCAATAACACTTACAAAATTCCAAAAATAGATGAATTACCATCTGATGCCAAGCTTATCTGTCTGTCTCAAGTTTTTTGTCATAGTTGGGCCTGCTGGGTTTGCTTAATACCATTAAGTATCTGTAAGGTCCTTTCCATGAATGCTGAAAAAATAATGGCACTACTATTATGTGAATTTCCAGTTCAGCTCTATTTGCAAGATGAAAAACTACTGCATTTATTTGAATATAGAAGTAAACCTTTTTTTTCGGAATATTACCCCAAATTCGCTATCGACCATATTCGGGAACAAAGTTAGCTAAAGTACCAAGCTAATCGAGTTCCTCAAGGACAGTCTGGAGATTGTCCAGACCGGCTTTAAAGAATGCTGCATATCCAATGCACTCGACGTCACACGAACGACGTTGTTTGGGGTGCTGAGATGCCTGTGATGCTTATGCGTGGTTGATGCGACGGTAGGCAGTCTATTGGAGCATTCATTGCATTCCATTGAAGCATGCTCGGGCGGCGGCGGCGTTTCCTTGCTGTGGCTGGTGTGGGATAAACCATGATGGCTTTTTTTTGCCCCGGAGTTGGAAAAAAAGATAAATAAAAAGGGGCAAACCCACACCACCAAGAGGTATGACAGGTATACGACCAATAGGAAATAAATGAAAAGGGGTTACAGAAGCAACCCAAACAGATTTAAAGAAAGCCAATTAAAAGAGAAAAAAAAAAATGGTCTCGGAGACAAAGCAGTCGATTATGAAAGGCGAAGTGCCGGCGCTCAGTGAATACATGGTAAAAAGGCAGAACGCAGAAAACAAAACAAGCTCCTGGAGAGAGAGAGAGGAAAAAAAAAGGTCCCCGGCAGTGATCCACGGAAACCGCCCGACCCCATTTTATTAAGACACATGAAATGCCACGCGTGGGGCAGCGCCTTGCTGATGCCAGGAACCGCAGGAGGCGGCCAGTTGATGGTGGGCAGCTCTGCGGCATACGGTGGCTGCAGGACTAAATAGAAAAAGAAGAGAAAAACAGGAGAAAAGGGAAAGACCAAGAAGAAACGCAAGAAATATGACAGACAGGAAAAGAAAACAGGAAGAGGGTAGAAAGGGGGAACAGTAAACGATGACGATGACGAATGCAGCTTAAGGCATCGGCCACGGGGTTCCCCCCGCCATAGTTGTCAAAAACAGTGGCGATGGCCAGAAACAGCCATGCAAAAGTAATATGTGAAAATATGAAGATGAAAGTGAAAGAGAAAAAATTAAAAGGCGTCGGGCAAAACAGCTGGGGCGGGAGGTGAGGTGGGGACTGACCGAGCTATAAGAACAGAAAGGCGAATAAGTAATGCGCGGGTTTTCCTCGAGCGCAGTAAAAGTGGGTAAGTAGGTGGGGTGATGGAAGCAACCCGAACCGCACCACGCAATTCAGCAACAATCTGTGCGGTGTGAGGACAAGCCAGCAAGTAGTGGGATAAGTCCTCACACAGCGTCCCACACGCGCACAGATTGTTGGCGTGCAGACGGAAACGGAATAAGTAGGGCACAAAATGCCTGTGACCCGTGAGGAGATGCACCAGCGAGCGGTGAGGAGGACACCACTCAGGAATATCGTGAACGCTGGGGAGCCATTGATACAGGGATGTTCCGGCGCCCTCGCGTTGCCAGACGCCATGCCACACATTCCGGGACAAGCGATGGAGACGGGCCCGGACCGAACGTACTGACATACGAACTTCCCGCAAAAGCCCGTGGTGGCCGCTGAAGAAGCAGCGGAATCCGCGAGCTCGTTTCTGAGGACGCCGCGGTGACCCGGGACGTGGTACAAGTAGACATGGCGCCCGGCAGCGCTCTGCGACGTTAACGCGCGCTTGCAGTAGACAACACGAGCGTCAACGTCACGGATGTTTGAGAGGGCAAGGAGTAAAGAAAGGCAATTTGTGTATATGTGCACCGGCGTGGATGTTTGCAGCGTGGTGAGGTAATGAAGCGCCTCAGTGAAGGCGACTACCTCCGCGCTGTAGGCGCCTGACGCGTTTATAACCTTGAATTTACGGACAGCGCATAGACGACCACGTGGGTTAAAAGCCACGAAAGCGGCGCCCGCAGACACGCTCGTATATGAACCGTCCGTGAACACGTGGTACGCAGGTGTGGCACACACACGTGAGGCCTGTTGGGGCGTTAATCGGTAGAACCGGAATCGGCACAGCTCCCGCGGATGGCGCGACCACGGGTCGAACGGGCGTTCCAAGTTGCGGGGGTCAAACGACTCGTTGGCGAAATGAGTCACCTGGCGCAACACGAATAATGAGAATTCGGCATTGAGGCGATCCAGCTCCAATGGGAGTGGTGGGCCGTTGGCCAGGATCTGCAATGCCGACGTACGAGTTGTGTGGAAGGCGCCTGTCAACGCCACCAGAAGCGAGCGCTGAACCGACTGCACACGGGCAGTGAGGTGCGAGGTTGGGAAGCGGGCCACCACACCGGCGATGCGTATGCAACAGCAGGGAGCAGAACCTGTCTATAAAGGCGTCGTAAAAGGACGGGACGTAGCCTGTAATGCAGACGTACGAAATTCAGCAAGCGAGTAACCAATACCTCGGCTTTAGTCTTGATAAAGTCAACATGGGCGTGAAACCATGATGGCTGCTTGGAAGGGGCGCTCCACTTGCCTGTAGGCAGATGGAGCGCAACTGATGGTTGTCTGCGGGCAGGCATTCAGTGACAGCCTGCAGCAGCAGCTTTAGGTGATCGTGCCCCTGGTCCGGGTGGGGCTGGGAGGGTGCCTTCCTAGCTGGCTGGGAGTGCCTGGGAGCAGTGGACTTCCTCGGTCCTGCAGGCTGCCTCCGCTGCTGTGCACCTGATTGCCACTGTCTCAATCCGTGTGTGGCCCCCATGCTCTAGCCTTTGCCATAGCTGCATAGCTTTTGCTAGTAATGGCAGTCGGCAGGGAGCCTCCAGCTGCAGGTGGGGCAGAGCTGCTTGGAGTGGATCGCAGGACCACCATGGCCTCAAGGTGAGGCAGGTAGGCAGGAGCGGACACCTTTATGGTTGCGAAGTGCCGCTCCCTCTGCCACAGCTGGCACCCTGGGAGTTGGCCGGATGCTTCCCTCCAGTGCATGCACTTATGCTTGGTGACACAGCTGTAACCGGTCTCATGGCTGCCGCCACAACTCGGGCACCGGGCCGGCCTCTGACAGGCTGCGGTTGCGGGGCCGTAACGCCTGCACTGGAGGCATTGCAGCGCGCGGGGCCGGGAGGGCCTCACCTCGAAGGACATCCTAAACAGCCGGATGCTGTCAAGAGGAAGTGGTGCAGTGAATCGCAGGATTTTAGTGTTGTTCCTTGCCTTGCTGCGATGACTGGAACTGGAGACGACACGGTAGCCAGCAGGTCCTCGTCCGTGTGGTTACCGCATACGTCCTGCACCACACCACTGCTCTGTGATCGGTCAGCTGGAGTGTGCGTTCTGTAACTGGTACTCCCGCAAGCTCCCCAGTGGCTGGCAGGCGAGCAGTCCACTCCGGAGTTCTCGCAACAACATTTTTTTAATATTCACACGCACCTCCTTCACCCCTGACAGCGCGGAGAGCGCCTGTGTGATTGCGAGGCGGGAGGTGAGTGGAAAGGACACTCCAGCTTGTGCCGACCGAATAAGAACCGTGCCGGGGTTTAGGCTGGCAGTGGGCGTTATGGGAGCAGCAGGATTCCCAGCGGCGGCAGCAGCAGCAGGGGACGCAGAGTTCACTGCAGGAGCACAGGAGACCGAGGAGCCCCTTCCAGTAATAGCAGCAGTCTCGGCGCTCGAGCAGTTCTTTGCAGCAGGTCCCTGACCCGCTGCAGCCCTCTGGCATCGTCTCTGTGCTTTGCAGACGATGGGTACAAACGGCTGTTCTATGACAGCCACAGATTCTGCAGCGTTGTTGTCACTCGGCTATCCAGTGGACTGAGGCACAAGGACATGCTCGGTGTGATGGCCAGCACCTTGCGTGAACCACTCTCGTCGTCGCTGCCCAAGTCGTTCTGGTGAGAGCGTTTGCAATTTGAAGACGTATCCATGTCCTCGGTGTCAGAGTCCCGCGGTAGCGGCACCATGCACGAGTCCGTAGCGGCCGCACGCTGCTGCTGCCGATTGGTCGAGCTCGAACAGTGTGGTGACCGCAGGTGGGTGACAAGGTGAAGGCAACTGGGGTTGTCACTCCTGTTGCTCGCTGCTCTCCGACAGCTTTGCGCAACTGCTGTGCCTGTTCGTAGCGCAGCCGCTCTGACTCGGCACTGGCGAGGTGATGTAAAAGCATGCCAGAGCACGTGAGGCTCTCGGAGCACTGATGTGATGAGACGACGAGCACACCAGCAAGCACCGCGTGCTGCCGGGTTCCGTCATGGGTGACCTGGTTGAATCCCCTGCCATGATCTTACGTGCAGGGACCGTAGGCACGACAGCGTCGACAGCTTTCCCGACTAACCGCTCACCTGTTGCGCACTTTCTCTTCCAGCGTCTACTTTCAAACCCTACTTTCTCAGCTCCGTCTCTCTCTAAACATAAAGAACAAAGGCGCGAAATGCCTCAGACGAAGCAGGCGAGAGGCTGCGTCGGGTGGCAGGAAATGCAAAGAAAGGACCGCTTTATGAGTGAGAGAGACAGATTGTGGTTGCAGTGATGTACTGTGGACTTCTTATTTGGAGTAATTCTTGGAGCATCAGAAATTTCATTTTGGAGCAGGCAATTTGGCATCTGGGAGCAGCTGATTTTTCACATCCTGAAGTATTTCGAAAAAACGAGTTGCAGTTCACATTCAAAGACCTGAATAATTCTTATGTTCTTACGAGAAGCTTGGTAAACATTTATCTATTGCAGATCTCGTAGAGAAAAGAACTCCTAGGAGTTCTTCACTCACTCACCAATTAGTGAGTTCATTACTTCACTCACTAAAGCCAAAATAAGGCATTCATAAGAATAACCTCTGCAGCCTTTTTTTAACACAAGCAAACAAACACAGAATACTGGATCAACAATATTACATTTTATGAAATATCACTATAAATACAATGGTCTGATTGTCTAAATGTGGAACTACTGCATCTATCTTATAAAGTATTGATGATAATAAAATATTGCACCTTAAATCACATGTAGCACTGTTGTTCATATACAGCCTCAACACACAAAGTTCTAAAACTGCTGCAGCTTTTTGTTGATACCTGCAAGCCTTGTCATGTTCTCAGTAAGAGCAGCATTTGCCTCGGCCAGAAGCACTTGGCCGCATTCAATATCCTCCATATTTTTGTTATCTAGGCCTCCTTTGATGAGACCCTGTGCTCGCTGGAGCACTGCTTTCGATGACTCTAGGCGCCCTTCTAGGCAATGTTTCTCTTCAAGCTTGACCTACTTATGGTTGACCAAGCAGCTGTCAGCAGAGGCCTTCCGTCCTTCCGTTTCTGTTTTTCTGTATCCTCATCCTCCTTGAAGGCGATCCAAGCAGTTTTTCTGTGAATGTTTGGCAGCATTTATCAGTTGTTGTGTTACAGGAACGTGGGAAATATCACTGACAAAATGTTTGAGGTAGCTCTTGACATGTGATGCTATTGAGGGTTACAATTACAAGATTTGCGCGATTGTCTATGATGCACTTGTTCTCGCTAAATCCCTGTTCACATTCCGCATTTCCATGTGACAGGGAGAGCAAAATACAAAGAGCAATGGATACCGACTGTGAGCAAGCACATCAGCCCAATAGCTGTCAATGCTGCTGTTGCTGGAAGCAGCACCCTCATCCATTGGCTTACAGCGAAGAGAATGCCGCTCACCCACTAGAGATGTGACCTGCTTGCTGTTTATCATATAGGGTAACACTTGCAGCAACATGCTTTATGGATTTAACAATCTCTTATACTGTTAAAGGCAGGATTTAGGAAACGCGAATGAAAAACACTTAACCTTGCACTCGGTTGCGCAACGCTTGAAACAGCGAAGCTGGGCGATCGTAGCCCAGCATTTTCCGGAAGTGTGCGCAAACTTTTTTTTATTACTCATGATGATGATATTTCATTTCGCGCAACTTGGACTTATGGCCGTCACTGTGCGTTGCATAGTGCAGCTTGCAACAAACCCGACGCCGCTTTCTCCGGAGACC